>NW_025999691.1:0-18099 GCF_019419815.1 Pyrus x bretschneideri
CAATTAATTATTAATCATAAGTCAAACCTAATGCACATTACAATCTATGAGGGTATTTTAGGAACACGAGAGTTATTAAAACTGACATATCAAGCTTGTTAAGAAAATTTACTTAGTTGGACCCTAATCAATGGGTTTAAATGACAAAATTAAGAAGATGGGTTTTTTTTTTTTAATTCTTTCATTTGAACAAGCGATATTATCTACATTAAGGGGAGGGGTGGGCTTAGTCTCACATTATGCTAGCAATAATGTGGTTCAAATTCATATTTGGAGAGAATTGATCCTAAGATATCTCACTTACAAGAAAAGAGAAATACCACTAAATCGTGTTACTAAGTGGCAATAAAGAGGATGGGTTTTAGGTGAGAGAAAATAAGTTTTCAAGGGTAGAACTCACATTTTTAGAAAAAAATAAATATATACATTACCCTAAGATACAGATAAAATAATAATTTAAAAGAGAATCAAGACATTTTCCAATATCGTAAAGTTTCGAGTAGCTTCAAAAGCATATAATGACCCAACACATTTTTTTTTTCCTTCTCCTGAACACCCTTATTTATTTATTTATAAATTTTGAATTGAATGAATCAAAAAAAGAATTAAGAGACAGAAATAAACAAAGATGTTGATGCTTAAAATTGGTTCAACCTCAAGGTGACCTCTATGGATTGAGGTCATGCAATTCTTTCAAACCAGCTTGGCGTGATCCGGCATCTCGTCCTCTAAAGGCTAAAGCTCTGCAAAAAATGGTCTCATTTGATCCTTAATATGGATTGAGGTCCTGCCATTCTTTCTTACCAACTTGACGTGATTCCGCATCTCGTTCTCTAAAGCTCTACAAAAAATGATCTCAATTGAACCTTAGATGGATTGAAGTGCCATTCCTTCATACCAGCTTGGCGTGATCCGGCATCTTGTCCTCTAAAGATCTGCAAAAAATGATCTCATTCGATCCTTAGACGGATTGAGCTGATGTGAGCTTTATCCACATAGAGCCCAGGTTCATGATCTAATGGGCCCATGAGTACCACTTCGTCGAGGTATAGAATCCAAGTGGCTCATCTATCATATCCTACATATCGGTCGTCTTTGCCCTAAGATAAAATGGCTCATTGGGTATAAAATATGTTTGTCCCTCACACCGAAACTTTGTAATTATCTCAGCTCACTTTACAATGTACTTTACCTCAACATTTAAAGATGTACAAAAGAAGAAAATGGAATGCGGATGTTATTTTTTCATGAAAATTATTATTGGTACTTCAAAAATCTTATTTGGTATTTTAAATTTTCTATATTTGAAAAAAAAAAAATATACTTGTGAGGAATGTAAAATGAAAATTTTGAAGTGCTAATAATACTTTCCTTTTTAATAACTAATTACCCATGCCTCATGAACCTTCCCAATATTTCGGCTGTATTACTAATTATAGCCGCAGGTTTGGGGCCTTGTCTTCTTGCGTGTTTTTCTTTGGTAAAATACCACTTAACAGAATCTTAACACTAAGTTTTATATTAAAGATTAATAGAAAAAAAACAATAATTCTGTAATGTTCTCCAGCCGTTGGGTCCAGTCAAGCATTGGAAATCCTTTTCACTCTTTTTATCTCCCTAAAAAATGTCTTAATTTTCTTGTGAAGCATGTCTACAAAAATCCAAATAGACTCAAATTCTTAATTTTGAGCAGTTACAAATTGACCCAATTTTGTGCGCTTAGTCCACATTCCACCCCCTTAGTTTAGATAAAATTGTTGTTTAAAAAAAAAAAATTGACCCAACTTCTAAGTTCTAAGATGTCGAAGCGATCGAGGTTTAGACATACAACAACTGTAGGTTCAATGGTGTTTCATGGAATTAATTACATTAGCTTTACAGGCCAAGTGCTGAGGCAGGGATTCGAGGTTTCTTTTTGGTGATATAGAAGAGGAGGAGGTGGCAAGGTGTATAGGGTGTTGGGTTTATAAGTTATAACCATGAGTTCTTGGTTCGAAACTCTCTTTTCTCTAAATTATTATAATAGTTCGAACAGTTTGCCTCATCTCTTTAATAATAATAGTTTTATTTTTTATTTTTTTTATTTTAAGGAAGACAAGGTGGCAGACCAATGACGATGGACTGGGAGGAAGGAGGAAGAGATTAGGGTGGCATAAAACTGTCCAACTACAAAACCAAATCAAACTGCGACAAAATAAATCATAAAAAACTGTGTTGATAAAAAAAAAAGTCAACTTAATTTTAAGAATCGAACTGAACCATGCAAATCGGTTCCAATTCTAGTTTTCATTAAGAAAGAATCGCTCAAATCGAACTGAACCGTGAATATAAATAATAAAGAGTGATGATAAACCCACCCCATTGCCCTATTTCTACACCCACATTATAATTTCACCCACCATAAAAATTAAAATATTATTTCTCCACCCGCCATTATTCCTAAAATAACCTCTAATGTCTAATTTTTTAAACAATAATATTAGGGTAAAGTACAAAAAACTACCTCAACTATTGGTGTCACAACACTTTCATACCTCATATTTTAAAATTGACAATGTCATACCTCATCTTACGAATTTGTGAATATGTTATACCTTTCATTAGCTTGGCATGAATTTCTCAGTTAAATGCTGACGTGACTTGATTCAGGACCTACTTTGTATTAAAAAAATTAAAAAAAATATTATTAAAAACTAAAAAAAAAAAATCATTTAATATTTTTTAAATATTACAATAATAAAACAAAGTAAAAAAAAAAAAAATCAAACATTTCGTCCCTTTCCCTCCCTCCCTCCCCAATCTACCTGCTGCAAGCCTGCAACCCAGAAAACCCTCCCCAATCTACCTGCTGCAAGCTTGCAACCTAGAAAACAAAAGAAGAAAGAAAAAAGAAAAAAAAAAAAACTTCATCCCTTCCCACTCTCCCGCCCCCCACCCCGGGTGTCCTTATTTCTTCTCAAGAAAAGCAAAGAGATCAGCATCATGTAAAAAATCGCCACCACTTCACAGATTGAAAGCATGTAAATAAAATGCTAATTTCGTGCCCACGCCCAACCCCACCCCCCCCCCCCCGGCCCCCCGCGCGCGCATCCTTATTTCTTCTCCCCATCCCCCCCTCTTCTCCCCCACTTGAGCCCTTACCTGCAACCACAGAAGAAGAAAAAAAATAAAAAAATCTCAGTTTGTCTTCCCCTCACATCCACCCTCCACACCCACCCAACCTCGCACCTACCCCTCGCGGAATCGGCCTGGCGAACAGGATCTGGTTTTTTTTTTTTTTTTTTTTTCTTTTTCTTTTGCTTCTTCCTCCTCCTTCTTTTTCTTTCTGGGTTGCAGGGGGTTGGATTTGTTTTGGGGGGGACGAACTGGGTTGGGGTCTTTTTTTTCCTTCTTCTTTTTCTTCTTCGGGGGGTTGGAGGTTAACGGGTTTTCAAATATTTTTTTTTTTGTTTTGGTTGAAAATTACGTAGGGAAGAAGAAGATGGGGAGAGAGAGTCTTCTTGTTCTTGTTCTTCTTCTTCTTCGGGGGTTTGGGGGTTAATGGGTTTTCAAATTTTTTTTCATTTTTTTTTTTGGTTGAAAGTTACTCAGGGAAGAAGAAGATGGGGAAAGAGAGAAGGGGGGAGGGGGGTGGATGGGACGAAAGGTTTTGATTTTGATTTTTTTATTTTTTAACATTTTTTAATTATTTTAATATTTAAAATATTAAATGCTTTTTTTTTTTTAGTTTTTTTAAAATATTTAATAGAAAGTGGGGTTTGGATCAAGCCACGTCAGCATTTAACTGAAAAATTAATGGCAGACTAACGGAAGGTATAACATTGGCACAAATTCGTCAGATAAGGTATGACATTGTCAATTTTAAAATATGAGGTATGAAAGTATCGTGATATCAATAATTGAGGTAGTTGTTTGTACTTTACCCATAATATTAATATGTTAAAAAGAAAATAAAAAAAAAACTTCATACTTCCTTAATTGCCACTACCCTAGCAACACCAAAACCTCCTCCCACCCCCATCAAAAACCAAAATTTTTGACACCTTCTTGGCGGCATCTCCTTTGGAAATAGAGAGAAACCAAAGAGAAAGGAAGAGAGAAGCACATGGGAAGTTTTCCAATACAAAGGCAGATTGCTCCAAATAGATTTATTCCAACTGGAATTGTGAATTCTTTGATTTTAAAATCTGGGTTGTCGCCGTTGTTCGTTTATGAGGAAAAGGAGGAGAGGATGGAGGTGGTAGTACCAGAATAGAAAGGGAGAGTGGGTTGGTATTTGTTGCTGGGTAAGGTAATGGATGATTGGGGGTTTGATAGTCGTCAGTCCATCGTGGATGATTTGGGAGGATGATGGATTTATTTTTACTTTTGTTAGTTTTAGTTTTTCTTTATTCTCTATTAGTTTATTTAATTAAAGTTATAACAAATTTATAAATGTGGATTTAAAAGTCTTTTGCTAAAAGGATAATTATGTGATTAGTATTTTGATTAAAAGGTGGGTGGGAAAATAAGATAATGCGGTGATTTTAGTAGTACTCATAATAAATTAAATTTATTAGTTGTGTAAATTACCATAAGATACATTACGTAAAGAACGAAGGCTCAGACACAAAAAAAATATAAGCATTTGACAAAAGGAATGTGTGCCTAGAGGGATACCGAATTGAACCATGGATATAAATAATAAATTAAATTTATTAGTTGTGCAAATTACCATAAGATACATTACGTAAAGAATGAAAACTCAGACAAAAAAATTATAAGCCTTTGACAAAAGGAATATGTGCCTAGAATCCCTCTGTAAGGTGTGTGGGTGTGGGCGGGCGTGTGTGGGTCGGTGGAGTGAATCTAGTTCATTTTTTCTTTTCTAAAAACAGACTATATTTTCTTACCCCTATGATCTTGTGCCAACCATTTGAACAACACCCTACAGGAATTATTACTCGCATTGGATTTGAACCAACCCTAAACTACAGGAATCGGACCAATTTAAAACTACCTATATAGTTTCTAAAATTCGCGAAGCGACATATTGTGGGTACAAAAATCTCCTTGTATCACACTGAATTTTCTTGTGTGTTATCTTTTGACTTTTTATTGTTAAATTAATATTAATCTTGGCCCTAAATAAACGCATGGAACTTACATTAAAGTTTCATTAACTTCTTGTAGGCTACTGCTCCGTTGCACTTCGGTTGATTCATTGTGACCTAAAGGTTGTGGGTTTGCCAAAGGACATAGCTTAGCTGAAAGCATTAGAGTTTCTTTACGCATTTATATAAGATGTCTTATTGGTATTGGGATTGCTGGAAGACGCATTCGAATGCAAGCATCCAAAAAGGAAAGAAAAAAAAAAAACAAGTAAACTTTGAATACCATTTTGATTTGGTATTTGGAACAGTAAACCGGTATAAACCGAATTGAAACCAATATAAACCGAACCATATAATTTTAGTAATAAATACCGAACCAAATTGTAGATATTTTCTAATTTCAATTCCGGTTTGAGGATGGAACCGAGTCAAACCATACCTTGCCCACCCTTAGAAGAGATTGCTCAATGATTTTAGAAGGAGAGAGGACTTTACTGGATTCTTCTTTTCTTTTCTTTTTCAGTATACTCTAATATAGGACTTTATGGCATTTTAACAACATCAAATGCTCTATTAGGTGTAACAACATGTGTTTAAAAATTAACAAAAGAGAAACCAAATGAGACAGCCATTTGGGGACAGCAAACCCGTTGCCATTGATTACAATTGTTTACGAGAGAACTACTAACTTTGACCATGAGCTTTCTACCTTCACTCTCAAATAGTAATAGCAGTCACATGATTTAATTAGTTGCAACCAAAATGTAATAAGGCTACCAATGTATGGGATGTTTAAACAGTTAAGACTTGAATTGTTAAAATTTAGTCATGGAAATCCAGTTGTTCAATGAATAGGAGTGCAACGGTGCATAGTAGAATTTTATAGCATAACCTCATGTGAATTTGTGGATCAATTTCATATTTCTGGATTCTTTCTTTCAATAAAACCTTTTCTGAAGTGTCTAATTGTCATGCATGAAGCAAGGCTGATCGAATCATATATTTAATTAAAAGACAGAAACCGAAAATATTTTATAAGGCAGATGACAAATTTAAGAACCCTTAGTCTAATCCCTTAATGGAGTACTAGATCATCGCTTAGATCACATAACGAATAAAAAAAAGGGTCAGTAGGGTGTCTTGTTCCTGAACTCCAAAACATATTTTAACGTCACAATTTTTTAGTAGCAATTCTAGCAATGGTCCATTACTTTTAACTCAACTGGAGCAATGGTTCCTCAACTTAAAATCGATAACTATTGGTCTCTAAACTCATTAAAACGTGCAGCTATGGTTATTTTCGTCAACTCTGTAAGAAACACCACCAAAATAAGTCACATTGGAATGACCATTGCTATAATTGAGTTAAAGTTAAGAGACTATTGCTACAATTGAGTTAAAGTTGAGGGACCAATTCTCCCATAGAGTTAAAGTTAAGGGACCATTGCAATAATTTTTCTCATTTGGTTTTCCATATTTGCTCTTTCATTCAGCCTGATTTTGACCGAAGTTCTCACGGAGTTGACAAAAATGACCATAGCTGCACGTTTTGATAAGTTAAAAGACCAATAGTCACAAATTTTTCGTTGAATGACCATTACTCCAATTAAGTTAAAAGTTAGGAACTATTGCTATAATTTTCTTCAATTTTTATGATATAATACCACATGTTTAAATTAACTAATTAAAATAAAAAACCAAATTAAGTCTTCAATATGCAGAGAGCTCGTTGTAACCAAATTCGACGACTCCACTAAAATCCACTAAAATACCATAAAGTGTTAGCAAGTGTTTCAACCAAATGCAACGAAATTGCTTATATTTTAAGACTTTAGAGTTTGATATACACATATCATTACTTACTAAACGCGCCACTGACATATCACTTAAAAAAGTGTTGCTAAATTTATGTTGTCGGCTATTTCATATATGATTACGTGTCGAACAAAATTAAGTATTATGATTGTACTTTTTCAAAGGTGGAAAGGGTATTGCTAATTAAAGCGTAGCGGAGAATTGCTATCTCAATGCATCCGGATAGAAGCCGCTTCCCAGTTTCCATGAAGTCCGGCAGAACCCTTCAGCATAAAATAAACCGTTGAGTCAATATTGACCGGTATATTACCAACACGTCAGCAGCTACATGTACTCCCATGTTAATTAGGAAACGTGCTTCCAGCTTCGAAGACATGCATGGCTGGGTGCATGCACCCACGCGTATATATAAGCAGATTAGCTAGTTTGGATATTATAATTCACATCAACAAGAAATATGGCAGCTAATCCCATCGGAGAAGTTATTGTTGAAATTAGTTCTTACACCACAAGAAGCTCAGCCTCAGCTCAAGTTTTTCCCGACACAACAAGCCCCTCAAACCTAGATATTACAAGTACAAATTGGGAAGGTGGTGAGCTCAATCCACAGGACGCGTGGCTACCCATCACTGAGTCCAGGAGTGGCAATACCTACTATGCTACCTTCCATTTACTCTGTTCAGGAATTGGAACTCAAGCCCTTTTACTACCTCTTGCATTTGCCACTCTTGGATGGTAAGCAATAACCCTTTACTTGCATCAAGCCAGTGATTTTCCACACTTTTTTTTTGTGGTTTACTGTAGACAAAAGTATAAGATATTCAGTTTGAAATGTAGATGATTAATTCATAACACACACCAGTAACTTTTCTCAATTGTTGCAGGCCTTGGGGAATTATATGCTTCTCACTAGCATTTGTGTGGCAAATATACACCAAATGGCTTCTTGTACATCTACACGAATCTGAAAATGGATTTAGGAACAGTAGATACCTCCACCTTGCAGTAACGGCCTTCGGTTAGTAAACTGTACATCAAGCTCATATGACAATTAAAATAAAGAAGAGTTCTATGCACACACTTTGAAATTTAATCTCCTATCATAATTTGAAAGCTACAACATTGCTAGTCATATATATTAAGACATTTCAAAACTAGCCCTCTATATGTTATATATAGAGGGCGTTCTCCTCTTTAGTCATCAAAGAGGAGTATAAAATTCATTGCTTGGGTGTGAAGAATTTTTGTGTGAACAGAAGCCCACAAAAAATTGATAGTTTCCATTCTTTTTCAGGTAAAAAGTTAGGGATGATTCTAGCAATGTTCCCAGTTATCTATCAATCAAATGGTGCTTGTGCACAGCTGATCATCGTAGGAGGTGGAACGTTGAAGCTTTTCTTCAAAACTGTGTGTGAGGATGGAGCCACTTGCCGTCCATTGACCGGTACCGAGTGCTTCTTGTTGTTTACATGCATGGCTGTGGTTCTCGCCCAATTTCCCAACTTGAACTCCGTAGCTAGACTCTCCTTGATTGGTGCCGTCGCATCAGTTGTATATTGCACTACTGTTTGGACTCTTTCAGTTGGAAAAGGCAGGGACCATGACTACACATCATATGATCCACCAGCGATGGAGTCCACCATGGATATATTTGGTGGCAAACTGAATGCTGTTGGCATTATTTTTCTTACATTCAGAGGTCACAATGTAATTCTTGAGATACAGGTGAGCCTCCTTGCTAATTGTAAGATTAATTTTATGTTTCATTAGTTTTCTTGAAACTTTGGGTGGGTTTTCTATATGCTCTATGCTGTGGCCATGTAGAAGAAGGGCTCATTGGGCTCTGACACTGTTAGTAAATTCCTTAGCTTGCTAGTTTATACTTGTGACTTACTAGTACTAATTATCACCGTACGCGCCCGCACGTTCAACGGATTGCATTATCCGTGTATTTTGTCAACACTTTTGATAGTTGGTCATATCGGCTAATATCAATAGTGTATTATGGACAGTACTCAACACCGGCTAGCTACTAATGCCCTACCATCAAGTTGGGTAATTTGTGCAGTGTATCTATCAATATATGTAAAGTTGATGACGTTCACCAACTTATGCTGCAGGGCACATTACCATCAAACCCCAAATACCCAATACATAAGCGAATGTGGAGAGGAGTGACTATAGCTTGTGCACTCATAGCCGTGTGTTTTCTTCCTCTGGCCATAGGTGGATTTTGGGCTTTCGGCAACAAGGTAAGAGCGAATTATGTTTTGATTTAAATATGCTTAGTCACTTCAATCGCAATGAATAGTTTTTTTATATCATCAAAATGTATTTCGATTTATGCAGGTACCCACTTCCTATAGAGGAGTATTAATCTTGGTTTCACAATTCCATGGACATAAAAACACTTCAAACTTTGTACTTGGATCATTTTGCATGCTTGTGGTGATACACTGCTTAAGCACATTCCAAATCTATGGCATGGTGGCTTTTGATAGTCTGGAGTCAAAGTACACTATCAGGAAGAACAAGCCGTGTCCAAGGTGGCTTCGCGTAGCTTTACGCATTTTCTTCGGAGGAGTGGAATTCTTCATAGCAGTTGCTCTTCCATTCTTGGGAAGCCTGGCACCTCTAATCGGAGGGTTGACATTGCCTTTGGCATATGCTTACCCATGTTTCATGTGGATTTCAATCAAGAAACCAAAGCAAAAAGGAGCAGTGTGGTGGATTAACATAGGACTTGGATGCTTAGGATTGGCCTTGAGTGTCATTTTAGTTGTTGCAGCAGCTTGGAATTTAGCTGACAAAGGTCTAAATGCCAACTTCTTTAAGCCTTAAAATTCATACTGAAACTAAGCAAATTGTGTAATTATTATGTTTGAAATTGCACTACAAAAAAAGTAGTCATTACTGACGAATTTTTCTGAGGGCCCTAATAAACCGTCGTAAATAGAACATTTTGCGATCATAAAATATGGGTTGTCGGTAACATGGCATGAAACAAATTTTTATTACCAATGCACATAATGTCCTTGGAAAAAGTCCCAAGTTTCGTCGGAAATGCACTTTTGTTTGGCAGGAAGAATTGGCACCAGTTGTATTAACGACGAGTAAAGTTCTTATCGGAAATAGAATGGTTATTTCTGAAGGTTTACTCATGTTGACGAAATTGATTTAGTATTTTTGAGGGAAAAAAAGTCCTCTCGGTAATGTTTTTATATTTTTTATGGAAAAAAAAGTCCTCTTGGTAACGCTTTTATATTTTCGAGAGTGATTAATTGTTGCCGGAAGTAATCATATTTTTCTTGACAAATTTTTTTCTCTATCAAAATAAATTTTTAAGGCATATGGTTTTGTTGGAATCAATTATCACATGTGTCGTTGGAATATTCTTGAAATAAGTTTGATGCTTAATTTAAATTTTACAATAAATAGATCATATAACTTAGAATACAGATGGGAAAAAACACAAAACCGTATTAAAATAGTACTATCCATTAGGGCAAATATTTTAAATTGAAGATCAAATTTGTTTGTCGTATTCTTATAGAGTTGAGGAGTATAGTTGTAAAAAATCAGCAAGATTGGAGTTAAAATAACCATTAAATCATGAGTTTTCGTTTATAACCGTTGAAAGATTTCGTCCCATTACTTAATATCTAAATGTCCATTTTTTGTAATTTTTTACATATGCGATCTTGGAGCATATGCAAACAAGTTTAACGGTTGGATCTTTGAAACTAGTTTTGCAGAATGTGTAACCCTTCAAAACGATTGATTCAACAAACACTTGAAGTTTATTTTATACTTCCATTAAGTAAAACATAATAATTTATGGTATCCTCTAGTGTAAATATTTTAAATTGAAGATCAAATTCATTCATCGTACTCTTATAGAGTTGAGGAGTGTAGTTGTAAAAAATCAGCAGTTAAAATAACCGTTATATCGTGAGTTTTCGTTTATAACCGTCGAAAGATTTCATCCCGTTACCTAATATCTGAATGTCTGTTTTTTGCGATTTTTTTACTTATGCGATCTTGGAGCATATAAAAAAAAGTTTAATAGTTGGATCGCTAAAACTAGTTGTGTAGAAGTATCCCTTCAAAACGATAGATTCAACAAACACTTGGAGTTTATTTTATACTTCCATTAAGTAGAACATAATAATTTGTTGTATCCACTGCTACAAATATTTTAAATCGAAGATCGAGTTTGTTCATCGTACTCTTATAGGGTTGAGGAATGTAATTGTAAAAAATCAGCAAAATTGGTGTTAAAATAACCGTTAAATGTTGAGTTCTCGCTTATAATCGTCAAAAGGTTTCGTCCCGTTATCTAATATCTGAATGCTTGTTTTTTGCGATTTTTTACATATGCGGTCTTGGAACATGTACAAACAAGTTTGACAGTTGGATCATTGAAACTAGCTTTGTAGAATGTGTATCCCTTCAAAATGATAGATTCAACAAACACTTAAGAGTTTATTTTATACTTCCATTAAGTAGAACGTAATAATTTGTGGTATCCACTAGTACAAATATTTTAAATTAAAGATTGAATTCGTTCATCGTACTCTTATAGAATGCAAATATTTTAACACTTAGATCGTTGAAATTTATTTCATAAAATGCATGTCCCGTTAAAACAGTAGATTAAAATAGAATCATACATTTTGACAATATATATATAGAATCATTCATAATTAAAAAAAAATTGGAGTAGGCGGGAGACAAAAATTTTGGCATGACAGAGCACACATTGCTGTTTAGCTCTCTGCCCTCCTCATCTCTCTCGCAAATCTGCCTTTCCTTTCCAGAAACAAAACCTTAACCTCTATCCTTCATTTCGTTCTCAAAATCTCAGAGTTGCATTCATCAAAATCTTCTCCTTTCTCTCTATTTGTGCCTTCATCCAAAAATTTCCACACGTCCTCCCCTTCTCTGCAACAACAAACCCCTCAAAATTCACTAATCTAAACTTAACTCTAGAAGGGAAAACCATGGATTCCTCTGCTACACACCATAGTTGCCGCACTACAAACCCGCCTTCGCCGTCCATCGGAAAACCCAAGAAGAAATTTTGATCGTCAACCGACACCAGGAGTGCAACATCGTCTTGGCTCTGCAAATTCCACCTCCAAATCCTTTCTGACCCTTTTTCCCAAAAGCTCTCACCGATTTGTGATCAGGTAATATTAAGGTTTCTCTTTGTTTTGTCCTATCATTTTCCTCATTTTCTATGTCCAATTATGAAGCATCTTTTGATTTTTATTGATAAAGACCTTTTCTTTCTCCAATTATGCCTCTGTCAACTCTTTTTCTGACATGCTCCATATTCCATTTCTTTAAGCCCAGGTGCTGCTCAACAGGGATGTTGTTTCTACGTGATGATCGCAGCTTCCATTTTCTCTACTTAACTGATTCAGGGGCCATCATATGGTTAGTAAATTGAAGATGTATCCCTCAATTTCATTAAATAACTTAAGCTGGAATAAATCTTGGTAACCCATAGATTTGGAATATGTCCATTGTGATAAAAAATCAATGGGATGATCCACTTTGCTTCTTACTATGCGCATGAGTATGTCTTGTTCTGATTGAGATGTTAAGGGAAAAGCACCAACGTAATAAAGAACAGTTTGTACGAAAGGTCTCTCTCTCAATGGACAATTTTCTTCTGAAATGCTGTTGCTGAGTTGCCCCTTGCTGTCCTGCTAACACCAGACATTCTGAATGCCTTTGGAATGAGATGCATGCTGAGTGCAATGGATTGTGAAGCACCTTGGATCCTTAAAGACAAAGACTCATCTTCACATAATCCTAGAGTAAGCGAGCTTGTAATTTTTCCCCAATATTTCGTGTGGAAACTCTGTTGAGAAAACTGTGTGATGTTTGGATTGCTATACTTGTAGATATGTGGAGAATGGCTCACTTGCCAACATTATCAAGCCAAACAAATTTGGACCTTTCCCAGAATCATTGGTAGTTGTGTACATTGCTCAGGTTCCGTAATATCCTTGCAGCTTGTTATTTGTATGTGTAGGCGCAAGCAAGTTAGATATTTGGACTTGATATTCGTTATGATACAGGTTCTGTAGGGGTTAGTATATTTACATGAACAGGGCGAAATCCATCGGGACAACTAAAGAGGCAACTTACATGTGTATTTCTCATTTTTTTCTAGACGAGTTTTCATATATGGTTACTGTGGAGCCAAAAATAAACACAAGGCGACACGTGGATTTTTGGATAGAAGAGGACAAAAATACCCTTGAGGCATATTGGGATTCCTACGCGCAAGCAGCGGACAATCATCTCTCAACCAAGTCAAAAGTGTCCAAAATAGGTAACAATTCAAATCTATCTCATTAAATCCCTTCTACAAGGTAACTCCCATAACCTATTTCATTCCATATATATTTTTTAACTCTTTTTCCCTCTTTTAGCTAATCAATTAGCTATCATTTCATAACTTACAAAATATCCACATAAATTACATAACCTCCAAAATATTCATTCCAAAAATGTGTTAATTGGCTAATTAATGGATTAATTACCTAATTAATCCATTAATTGCTAAATAACCCACACATTAAACCACAAAATGCACACAAAAACCATCCCCAAGGCCGGCCACCTTTTCTCTAAATGGGACCGGCCATGCCCTATAATTACTACTCATTTTTCTCTAAAAACCTAGTTCCACACTCTTGCAAAACTCCCAAAAACTCTCCAAACACTTTTCTCTCTAAATTCTAACTTTGGCATCAGAGGTTCTTCGGCCAAAGGGCCCCCCCCCAATTCATCGTGGGCGCGTAAGGCTTTTGGCTTTGACCTAAGGTGTTAATTGTTTTGAAGGTGTAATTTTGTCCAAGAAGAAGAAGGCGGAAATTTGCATCCACAGTTACTATCATGTTCTTGTAAAGTATTTGTTCCATCGGGATATCAAGGTTGCAAAGATATTGATCTACCATTTGTTGCTTGTGTACCTTTTCCTTTTTTGTAATAACTTATTGTATTTCTTGATCTATATGAGGCATCCTTTTCAGGGACTTGTGAAACTAGCTGATTTCGGTGTTGCGACAAAACTGATTAAAGCGGATGCTAATACACATTCAGTTGTTGGAACACCATATTGGATGGCCCCAGAGGTATTATTTTTTTTCTTTTCCTTTTTTTCCCTTTCTTTTTTGACGTTGAGAAGAAAGATACTTGTACAAGTAATTCCTCCTGCCATATGGATATTTCCACATTCGTGCACCTCCTGGAACAACATAAATTGCACCCCTTTCTCTAGCTATGTTAGGCCCATACACTCCAAACAACCACCAATCTTACCATTATTCCCTGTAATAACTTTTTTAGTTGAAATAGAGCCAACTCTATACCTTACCATGGTTCACTTTATGTGATATAGTTGTCCTTATAATCCCGAAACCGTGAAACATTAGAATTGTTAAACTGTGCATTTAGTTTTACTTTCCTTATATTTTTTTTAGATTCTTTGGATTTATGAGCATCCTCTGATCTTAGGGTGGTACGAGAAAAATTGAAGAATGTATTGGAGGTGTGTTTAATTATCACTTCAACTACTCACTTGCATTATTTATGGTATAGATTGGTGGTTGCTATGCTCACACTCACACCTTGAGCAAAAATTATGCAAGGGCAAGGCCCTTCAATAGAGCTTATGTTTATTTTTTGATTTTCATTGTTTAGTTTCTTACCAATTGACAATTATATTGTGCTTGATATAAGTTATCCTTTTCTATTTTTTTTTTTTTTTTGCAGAATAAGGATAATAATTGTGGATCAATGTTCGTAGCACTATATTTGAACTCCTTGACAGTTGTTTAAAGTGGACATGAAAAACCAACATTATCGGACATATCATAGGATTGTAACAAGTACTTGTAAAATTTTTACATTGATTTTTTTGTATATGTAGTTGAATATATGATTATTAATATAAAACAATTCTTTCAATAAAAATTGGCATTTAAAATATTATTAAATTTAAAAAATTGTATTTATATCCTTTTATTTTTGCCGACGAAGTAGGATCAATGGAAATGTATAATTCCAACGACTCTTGACCCTCACAAATATGTTTTTGTGTGTCTTTTTGACAATTCTTAATTGTCGGTAATAGTAATTGCGACGATTGTGCGCTCAACATAATGTTTTGGTTGTAAGAAAATCATCGCGAAAAACAGATGTCATTTAGAAAGTATATTCGACGGTCATACAAGTATTTGCGACCATACAGACATGTCGAAAATAAAATAATTTTGTCATTTTTAAAAATCAATTCCAACTAAAAGATAACTAGTAACGACAAGCCACAAGCCTCGTAAATGAAGCATTTTGGATGGCTAGTCGAAAAAAGAGTTTTTTCCAATAGATCAATTTGCGACACCCAGCGAGGGCTTTTTCCCGTCGTAAATAAATATTTGTGACGGCAAAATGCCTTTTCTGACGACATTTGACCCTCGCAAATGACCATTTTTTTTGTAGTGTTGGTTCGCTTCATTTTTTTTTTTTAACAAACGATATTATCTACACTAAGGTGAAGGGAATGAGCTTAGCCTCACAATGAGCTTGCAATAATATGGTTCAAATTCACCTTTGACGAGAATTGAAGTTAGAACCTCTTATTTACAAATGAAGTGGAATACTATTAGATCATAAGCTTTAAGTGGTTTCATCTTCTTAACACACACACACACACACACACACACACATATGATGTGACCTCTGGGTATGGCCTAAATGCAACATAGCACTCATTCATTCTTACTACAAAGTGCTACGTAGTATTGAAGAAAAATTGTTGACCTTAATGACTTGTTCATCGGCTTTACTTTTTCATAGGCTTAAATTTCTAAAAAGATGGAACTTAAGTATTGAATCAACTATAATTTTAGAGGGCCGGTCTCTCTGTGGCCTGGTTGCTTTGTGTTTCACATGAGGTCCACGGGGTCATTAGCTCGACCGGCACAAGAAGGTAAAAAAAAAACTATAATTTTAGAGATGTATTATCCACACATCATTTTTTATTTTTCACACATTCCTCATTAATTTATATCTTTTGTTCTTTTTTAATTTAGTTGATCCGACGACCGAAAATTAAGAGAATGTATATAAAATAAAAAAAAGTGTGGATAGCATATTCCTAACTTTATTTTCTTGACATAAGAAAGTGGAAATGTTCTGTAAGAAGGTTCGCTGAGTAACAATTTTTCAACGGTTCGACCACAGTTTTACAAGCGTCAATTGGGATCATGCTGTGGTCCAAAATGGCAACATTTATGACATGGATGGCAATCACATTGGCTCCAAAATAGATTCTTGTGCTTAACTTGCCATTATCTATGATAAAGTTTGTTGATTTTAAGTTCAAATGCTGAATGATACCCCTTCAAACGAGTGCGCGCCATACCCTTCATCACCAACAGCGTCAATGCGAATGGACACATAAATGCATAACAAATCGGCACCTGAGGGACCTCCAAACTCCAATCACATCAAATTTACTTTTCTTATAGGGGCGCCGCACTTTCCTTTGGTGGTATGTTGAGTCCTTACAGCCATAACTTTTCTTCCGGCTGGCCATTCATGGCGTGCGTTGGAAATTGCAGCCAACAAAAGCAGGAAAACATCATTTCAGAATCCTTTTCACCTAATTCTTCCCATCAAATAAATAGGATATTTAAAATTTGATTTAACGGTTAAAGTTATTATAATTTTTAGTAAACTCGTGTTTTTAACTATTTGATCAAATTTCAAAAATCCAAATTATTTGCTAAAGAGAATTAAGTGAATGAGATCCAAAGAGTATCTCTTTCCACAAAAACTTACATATTCTCTGCATCATTTGCCCATTAATTTCTTTATTTTTCTTTTCAAGGAAGAAAGTTAGTATTATAGATTATATATAGTGTCCGGGGTCTAAACTTCTAGTTCTAACCCTGACTTTAAACTCCAAAACTTGGTAACCTGTTGTGAGGTGATAGGGTCTGAAAAGAGTTCTACTTTAAGAGCATCCCCAGCGTGGGGTTTAGCTCGGGGGACGGGCTCCAAAACGGAGGCCCGAGTGAAGGTGGATCGGCTCCAGCGTGAGGCAGGTCGGGGGATGGGGGAGGCCCGAGGGCCAGGCCCGTGAGGGATTGCCAGCCCTTGAGCCCGAGGTGGGAGTGACGCAAGGCTGACGCTAGGGTGGCGTCAGCGTATTATTTTATTTTTTTTGTGTCAGGCGCGTGCACCCCACCCGCGCGTGGGGGCGCGTCCCGACACAATAATCAGAAAAAAAAAAATGTTTTGTCAGTTACCGTTGGGAAGCCACGTGGCTTCCCACGGTACGTTAGATCCTAACGGTCACTTAATGTGGACCGTTAGATCTCAACGGTAAAAAAAATTAAAACTGTCAGATTTAATATCCACCGTTCGATCTGAGATCAACGGTGGATATTAAAATGCTTTAAAAATTAAAAAATAAATGAAATAATAGTTTAAAAAATCTGAAAAGTTACCGTTGTGACACGTGGCACAATCTGGAGCGTTGGAATTCAAATTTTTTTATATCCAACGGCAGAGATTAATTAATTGAATAAAAATTTAAAAAAAAGTGTAAAAAATTCAAAAAAATTCAAAAAAATTCAAAAAAATATCTGAAAAATCTGAAAAAAATTGTAAAAAAAATTGTTTTTACTTTTCTATAAATACCTTCTCATTATCATCTACCTTCACAACAATTTCATATTTTCTCAACTACTTTCAATCACATTCCTTTCTTTGTCTCAAAGTTTGAAATCTGATGGAAATCTATCCTCAAAGATTGTGAACCGATTATGACACGTGGCGCGACGTGATTGGTTAATAATCTTATCAGAAATCCATATTATAATTATTTATTTTGTATTATTTAATAATACTTAGGATAATGACACGTGGCGCACCGACAACGATTAAAAATCTTATCCGATATTTCATTTAAAATTATTTTGTATTAATTTTATAAATAAAAAAAATACTAATATTTTATTGCCTATTGCCAGGGCTATAGAAGTGTAACGGTGGAGATGCAAAATCTATTGCCAGAGCTACTTACTGTTCATTAAAGGCAATTACTGTTCATTAGGTGGATTGAATAGTGTATTGCCAGGGGGGAGGGCTCCAACGCTGGAGT
>NW_025999692.1:0-17143 GCF_019419815.1 Pyrus x bretschneideri
ATGGACAGACTGTGTACAGTGATTCGCGGGCTAATCTTCCAGTGTTTTTCGGAGAGTTTGGGCATCCGATTCCTGAGACTGAGAATCGGACTGAGTTCGCTCTCGACCTCATTCGAGAGCTCGAGGAAACCCCAGGTGACCTTTTCAATTAGGCTAAATTTTTTTACCAAATTTATTCACTATGCATGTGCCAATCAGTCGTATTTTATCTATTAGGTACAAGTAATATTCAAAGTAGGCATACATTTTAAGAAAAGAAACATAGGATAATTTGACAAATAAAAAATTGGGATCAAATTTAGTAGTGAGTGCAGTAGAGTTAGCATATGATTAGTTTTTCAAATTTTTGCATCAAATTAATTAGTGAAAATATGACTTTAGCCCTTTAAACTCAATTTTCTTCATAGAAAACCCTACATAACCTTTTTATTCAAAGAAAACCCAATGACTAGGATCCACATAAGCAAATTCATTAACTTCATATTAATTCACACATTTTACATTTTTCACATGCCTAAAATACCCCTATTACATACTTGATGTAGACAATTAATTGTAAGGAAATAGTAAATGATTTTGCAACAAGAAAAAAAAAAGACATTAATGTTAAAAATTTACTGCATTTTAATTTTTAAGAAAGGTTTTGAATTTTCATGAAACTATTCGATTCAATTCTTTCACCATACTCTTGAATACTTTTGGATTTATCCTTTTTTTTATTAATATATTAGAACATTGTATTTCATTATCTACATGCACATTAATTTACCTACGAACAATTATACCATGGGTGTAATATAATATCTCTTTTTTACAATGATGCAAAATAATGTTTATACCAACAACAAAATGTGCCTAACATATTTACTAATACATGGAAAATAATTTACCTATATTAAGAAGAAATGTAGTTCGATGCATAGTATTAAAAATACTATGTTACACCCATGTTTATACAACAATAAACATGCCTAACATATCTAACAATACATGAAAAATAATTTACCTACAAGTTAGAGAAATGTTATTTGGTTGGGTGTAGTATAAATTTTTTTAATAATTGGAAAAATTAAATATAACTAGGTGTAGTGTAATTTTTTATATATAATTAGAACAAATTAATTTACCTACCTACTCTTTGAAATGTTCATTTCCAATGATGCAAAATGTTCATTACCTAACTACAAATTAATTTCCAATAATTTACCTACAACATTTATACCATGGTTGTAATGTAATATCTTTCTTTACAATGATACAAAATATTGTATGTACCAACAACAAAACTTGCCTAACATAAGTACTTGTACATGGAAAATAATTTACCTATAACAAAAGAAATGCAATTTGATGTATAAAATCAACAATATTATGTTCCACTCATGTGTATACAACAACAAAACGTGTCTAACATATATAACAATACATAGAAAATAATTTACCTACAAGTTAGAGGAATGTTATTTGATTAAAAATATATAATATAGGTGTAGTATTTTTTTTTAAATAATTGGAACACACTAATTTACCTACCAATTAATATGGATAAAATTGCTACAAAATATATCACGAAAAAAAAAAACTAGTTTTCTAGTTTGACATAGATACGGTTAATGCAAACACTTTTTCATTTTATTTCACTTTTTCTACTACTTTTAATTTGGCATAAATTTAGGAATTTGGAAAAGGGACCATAAAGTATGAGTGGCATGAGTGTAAATAAATTGTATTAATAGGTCAATAATGTTCCTATATGTTTGCAAATTTTAAATTTGGGCTTAAACTAAATCTTTAAAGATAGATGAGTTTTTATCTAAAACTAATGAATTGTAAGGGTCAAAATCTAAACCACCCAATTAATTATACATGTTTATTTAATTCTTATTAATTGATATCGATATTTGTAGTTGATACATTTTTTTATAGCGAATTTAATCTAAATTACATGAAGGAGATTCCAACTTGACTGCAAAGAGGGTACATTAGCCTAGCTAACTCGGCTAAGCTCAAGTTTGCATTTACTCGACATTACTTGTGAAGTAAATTTGATTTGATGCTGACTATTTTACGTTTGGATGTTGCAAAACAGGTGGAACTAAGAGCTTGGTGGAATTCAACAAATCATGGCAGATCACCAAGAACCAACAAAAACAACGAGCAAACCAAAACAACTTGATGATCAACTCCAAGTGCAAGCCAAAGCTTTCTCTCAAAGATGCAATTAGTGCAAGCATCTCAAGAGGCAAACTAGTCTCCGGAGCACCAAATGACTCGAACCTCTCCTCCTCAGTCCCCACATTTGCCAACCCTTCTTGGATTGAAATGGCAGTCATCTCCAAACGCTCCCTCACAAACTCCCGAAGAATGCCCGAACTCTTCGGCATTCGCCTAGGCGCTGTCCTCGTCACGGGCATCATCCTAGCCACCATGTTTTGGCACCTAGACAGTTCCCCAAAAGGCATCAAAGAGCGCTTAGGGTTCTTCGCATTCACCATGTCCACTACATTCTACACTAGCGCTGAGGCCATCCCCAGCTTCCTCCAAGAACGCTACATTTTCATGCGCGAAACCGCATACAATGCCTACCGCCGGTCCTCATACGTCCTAGCTCATTCCCTAATCTCCATTCCCTCCCTAGCCTTCCTCTCCTTAACCTTTGCCGCCACGACCTTCTGGGCCGTGGGGCTCGCTGGCGGGCTCCATGGCTTCCTCTTCTTCTTTTTCACTATTTTCGCGGCCTTCTGGGCCGGAAGCTCATTCGTCACGTTCCTGTCAGGCGTCGTGACACAGGTCATGTTGGGGTACACAGTTGTGGTGGCAATTCTAGCCTACTTCCTACTCTTTAGTGGATTCTTCATAAGTAGAGATAAAATCCCACCCTATTGGCTTTGGTTTCACTACATGTCCCTAGTCAAGTACCCATATGAGGGTGCTTTGCAAAACGAGTTTGATGATCCAATCAAGTGCTTCGTGACGGGCACCCAGATGTTCGACAACTCACCACTAGGAGCCTTCCCGGTGGCGATGAAGTTGAAGCTTCTCAAGAGCATGAGCACAACTTTGGGCGTGAACATCACGGCGTCCACCTGCGTGACCACCGGAGCAGATATACTGAAGCAACAAGGGATCACGGACCTCAATAAATGGAGTTGCTTGTGGATCACCATTGCTTTGGGGTTCTTCTTTAGGATTCTCTTTTACCTTACCTTGTTGTTGGGCAGTAAAAATAAGAGGAGGTAAAAAAGAGAGGAGGAATTGTGAAATATTTCAGTCACAGCCATGTAATTCTGTAGTTGTACAAAACTTCTCTGATCATTATTTGCTTATTGATTTTCAGTGTCTAATTCCAAGTTTGCCATGTAAGTTTGTGATTCATACAACACATTGCTTGCGAATGATTTACACTTGGGAGGCTAATGGCACAAGGTTATACGAAAATTCTACTGTTTAATTGTATTTTACACCTTTTAGGTTTAAAACGATTTTCAAAATGGATCAGGAGATTTTAATTTTCTTATATTAGACCTTGGTGTTCAGAAATTTTATTAATTTTTACATTTTCAACGCTTTAAACATCTAATTCTTCTTCAAATTGATGCGTTTTTTTTTGCTTTTTTCTTTTGTCAAAGTGGTGCATATGTGACTTACATATTAGTTCATATATATAAGGGTCTCACACTCACCATATAATCAAGTTAATGAATGAGCAATCAATCAATCATATCAAAGACATAAATTGATACAATTTCAAAACAGTATGATGCAAAATGAGAACGTCTCATTTTAAAAATCACACAAAACTGAAAGAGTGTAAAATATAGTTAACCCAAAATTCTATCATAAGACCATATTCTACAACATGAGGTAAGCTTGGGTTAGTGATTAGCACCAGCTAAAATCTACAGCTACCACACTATCATGGCTTCGAAAATTGTTCCTGATCTTCGACTGTCATCACCACAGATTTGGTGTGACAATATTTCAGCAATCTCCTTGGAGTCTACCAAGTATTTCATTCTCCAACTCGCCATGTCGAGACATCAGCGAAAAAGTTACTCGAAAAGAGCTTACAGTTAGTTTTGTTGCCACACAAGATCAGATTGCTGGCTTTCTGACAAAAAGATCATCAACAACAAAATTTTATCTCCCTTAACGCAACCTGAAAACGAGTAGGTAACTAGTTATGAGATATGTGATTACATTCGAATTTGGAGTAGTCACATACTCAACAATTTTTGGAAACAAACGAAAAGAAAACGAAGACAAAACATAAACTCAACTAATCCCTCTCAAGGACTTGTTTAAGAATAAGAAAGAGAATCTCATGTAATTATCATGAAATAAGGTTTGATATCTCAAAACACGTTAAAGATGACACACTTCAATTAAAAAAAAAAAAAAAAATCTAAACTCAAATTAAGAACAAAATAATTATCAAACAATCTTGAATTTTCTTCAAGTGAAAGAACTGTCTAAAGAGTGATGCTATCTACCTACATTTTCTTATCTCTCATACACATCTCTTAATTTTTCCACCATCGAAACAAATAAATTTAAGAAGATTAATGAACAAAAGTTAACAAGAATATGGGAGGTATTAAAAAAAAAAAAGGTCGGTAAATAGGAAATATTTTTTCTCACCACTTTCAAGTGATGGTAACGCGCACCACTCTATTTATTACTGTTAGATGAGTTTAAATTTCAAAATCTGTTTAGTGGATAGACTTTTTGTCTCAAATGGGGCAAGGGATATGGATGTCAGGAAGTTTCGTTTTGTTTTGTTTTTGTTTTTGTTTTTTTTTTTTTTTGAACAAACGATATTATCTATACCAAAGGAAAAGCGGGTGGGCTTAGTCTCACACTGGGTTAGCAACAATATGGTACAAATTCACCTTTGACAAAATCGAATCTAAGACTTCTCACTTATAAGTGAATATGAATACTACTAGACCATAGTATTGACTGATAGATGTTAGAAACTTAAAAACAAAATTTATTTTTCCTTTTTTTTTTAATAGAAAAACTACAAACAAATTAAATTCGGCGGTTATTTCACAGAGCGAAATTTGGCGGTATCACAAACAACGGTATCTGCCGTCGACGTCACAAACAATGGTATCTGGCGTTATCATGTCACAACGAAATTTTCAATTCATTTTGTCTTCCTCAGTCCCGAACCTCCCTCAAAACATACACCCAGTCGGCTTGTCCTGCAACTCGCAACGACAGAATCATTTCTCTCTCTCTCTCTCCGAGAGTCCGGAAGCGTTGTTATGTCTAAAGCATAAAATTGGGGATTTTTCTTACCAGTCAAGGTAGGCACGTTTGACAAAAAAAAATGCAAGTTTTTAGAAATTAGGGTTTTGTTTTGGGTTCTTCTTCGTGTATTATTCACTGGTATGTTACTAAGCTTGCAAATTTTGAATTTTTATTTTATTTGTTATGGGGTTTTAACTGGTTTCGTGTAGTTTGAATTGATATGTTGAGCTAGGGATTAATAGATGCTGAGTTTTTGTTTGTTAATTTGATTTTTAGAGCTTTAGAGTTGTTGTTTTTGAAATTTGGTGGAATTTATGCTCCTCAATTCCTCTTTTTTTTTTTTTGTTTGAAAAAAAGAAGAAAAGAAATGGATTTGGTTTACTGTTGGTCTATTCAGATGAAGAATTGATATTTATTATTTACCTTTTTAAAATTTTGATCAAATTTGTTGGGTTCCAGTTCCACTAAGAATTTTGGATGCTCAAATAAGAGCTTATTTGTTCATGTTTTATTTTTTTGTTAACTGAAGTAATGAGTTTGGTCAGAACAGATGAGTTCTACTAAAAAAATTCTATGCTCATAATGTTCATGATTTTTTTGTTAACTAGAGTAACGAGTTCAGTCCGAATAGATGCATGGTAGTGTTTTGAGAATTTCACTAATAAACACAAACTGATAGTGTTAAGATGCGATGGTGTTTAATATATCCTTATTGTTAATGTTAGATAACTGGATCCGAAATTCATAGCAGGTTCCATTTGGTGTTTATCATACTTACCATGCTTAGTGCCTTTTTTTCTGCAGCTTGAAATGCCTCATTGAGACGATTGATATGGCAATACACGGCTAATTATTTGGTCAAATTATAACAGGGTTTTAATCTGAATATGGATTATCACTTTTTGCCTAAAGATAAGGGAAACAATCATTGGGCATCTGCCGGAGCTCAGGTTGAGAATTTGGCATCTTTTGATGGTGGAACAACGATCCAGATCCCAGAGGATATGTTTAATAACATTTCTGAGCTTATGAACTTTGATACTTATTCTGGATGGTGCAGCCCAGCAGCAACGGACCAGATTGCAGCCTCTTTAGGGGTGCCATCATGTACATCAGTGACCTATGCACCTTTTTACGCCTTGAATTTTGTAGAACCGAATGGTGAGCAAAGTGGTGCTGGAACTTTCAACGTTGGGGAAAATTTCAGTTGTGGAGACAAAATTGTGTTTGATCAAATGGGGACCCCCCAATATGGGGTGTCAACTGATTCCGATGAGGCTAATGACTCAGCTATTAAGTTAAATAATAGTTCTTTTCAACACAATAATCCCATGGACATGGAAAGGTATATGATCTATAGGCCACCTGGGTTGTCACTTAATGAGAAGATGCTTAAGGCACTGTCGATGTTTAAAGAGACTTCCAGTGGGGGTATTTTAGCGCAATTATGGGTTCCCATGAAGCATGGTGATCAGTACTTATTAAGCACTTGTGAGCAACCCTATTTGCTTGACCATATTCTTGCAGGGTATCGTGAAGTCTCAAGGATGTTTACGTTCTCTACAAAAGGAAAACAGAGTTCTATTTTGGGTCTTCCTGGCCGTGTATTTGTCTCCAAAATTCCAGAGTGGACTTCAAACGTTATTTTTTACAATAAGACTGAGTACCTACGGGTGGATTATGCAGCTAATCATCAAGTTCGTGGATCAATTGCTTTACCGATTTTTGATTTTGACATGGAAATGTCCTGCTGCGCTGTATTGGAACTCGTCAGTACAAAAGCGAAGGCCAATTTTGATACAGAGATGGAAATAGTTTGCAGGTGCGCTCCAGGTCAGTTTCTTCTCGTTTAACAAACACACACATACCATATGCAAATGATTGATGCATATCCTTCTTCTTCTCTTTTTAAGCTTTTAGGTTCATGTTAGTGGAATTAGTAGATGTAATGAATGCCCTAAAAGTTACATTTACTAATTTTTGTGTGGTGCTTCCCAAGCTTTTGTACAAATGATACTACCCTATATGTTTTAATGTGTTAATTAATGATGTCAATGTTAAAGTGTAAAAATTAATATATTTTGATGGCAATTATTTGCAGGCCGTTAATTTGAGGACCAATGCGCCACTCCGACTTCTTCCCCAGGTACATGTCAGAATATGTTGTTTATTTCTTTGTTATTTATTTATGTCATAATATTTTCCTTACTAAAATTTTATGAACTTATAAGAGAACTTTTTCTCACAGTGCCTCTCAGAGAACCAAAGAGCTGCTTTAACTGAAATAAGTGATGTCTTACGGGTTGTATGTCATGCGCATTTATTGCCATTGGCTATGACCTGGATTCCTTGTTGCTACTCTGAGGGTAATGGTGATGAAATTAAAAGAGTACGTGCCAAAGGGGGTATTACAAATTCAAATGAGAAATGTATAATATGCATCGAGGAAACAGCTTGTTATGTAAATGATAGCAGAATGCAAGGCTTTGTGCATGCATGTGCAGAACATCATCTTGAGGAAGGGGAGGGAATTGCTGGGAAAGCACTTCAATCAAATCATCCGTTCTTCATTAATGATGTTAAGGTGTATGATATATGTGAATATCCACTTGTTCATCATGCACGCAAGTATGGTTTGAATGCTGCCGTTGCAATCAAGCTAAGGAGCACCTACACCGGTGATGATGACTATATATTGGAGTTTTTTCTCCCTGTCAATGTCAAGGGGAGTACAGAACAACAACTTCTGTTAAACAACCTCTCAGGTACCATGCAGAAAATTTGTAAAAGTTTAAGGACAGCTTCAGATGCAGAATTAGTTGGGTTAGAAGGCACCAACACTAGGTTCCCACAGAGGCATTCTCGGACAACACTGTCAGATAGTGAAATGAAATCAGCGAAGAATGTCACCTCTAATGTTTTTAATCGAAAAAATGGGGGAATCAAAAGAGATAATCCTCCTGGAAAGGTATTGCTTTTATAAAGGAACAATATTGTGGATAAATTATTGATACATTATGAACTTCGTTATTGACTAGTGGAGGTGCATCTTAGTCTCTATCTTAAATATTATGTTATAAATTTATGTGGGAGACTCACCTCATCTTCTATGTTCTGCATTGGGTCCTTATGACCACATTATCCTTATGTTTCTTATTACTGGTTGAAATTAAACTTCTCCATGATTTTGTTTCTTTAAGTATGGAAACACTGAAATGGTCCTTATTATCGCTACTTGGAAAGCTTTGTTGTTATAATGTTTCATTGTTGGATCTTCACTTGAGGAATATTGTGGGAGGGATAACTTTTATATTGTTCTTTGTATAGGCACCGAGTGGATCAAGAAGGCAGGTGGAGAAAAAGCGAACTACAACAGGGAAAAATGTGAGCTTGAGTGTTTTACAGCAATACTTCTCTGGTAGTCTCAAGGATGCTGCAAAAAGTATAGGAGGTGAGAGACAAGCATGACGAATCTACTTATTGTTGGATTTGATGCTTTACTAGTTAAATCAAAAGAAGATGTTTATATTTTTCAGAATCTATATGAGCTTTAATCAACTCATTATAATAAGTAACTTCACATATTCTCTAACTCATTATAATAAGTAACTTCACGTATTCTCTATTGATTATTAAGCTGTTCTGTGATAAGCTGCAGATGGAGCTTATTTTTCTACGCTCAGTATTTTTCTTATAGAATCATATATCTCCTCCATGCTAGAGTCTAGTCAGTCCATGTATAGAAAACATTTACTATCAAGTTTTGATTCAAATTATCATTTTTATTTTTAAGTATAATTCTTGCTAATCTATTGAAAGGATTTCTTTATTTAACATATCATTGTCTTTTGGCAGTTTGCCCCACTACGCTAAAAAGGATATGCAGACAACATGGTATCATGAAATGGCCATCTCGTAAAATAAGTAAGGTGAACCGTTCATTGGAGAAAATACAGACTGTGCTTGATTCTGTTCAGGGGGTGGATGGAGGATTGAAGTATGACCCAACTACTGGGAGGTTTGTGGCAACGGGATCCATCATTCAAGAAGTTGATGCGCCCCAAAATATTTTATTTCCCAAGAAGAATCTGCATGTTGAGAACTCTGAACCAGTTACCCAAGATCTTGTTTCAGTATCTTCGTTGTCTATCAATAATGGTGAGATTTTGACTGTTAAGTTGGAAAAGGATGGAAGTTGTGTTCCAACTTCTCATGAGAATGAGGTAAAAAATCAGAGCATCCCTCTCATGCCTCAAGGGGATTCCAAGCCCATTGCAATAGATTTTGGGTCATGTGATCCTATTAACCGTGGGACAACACCTGATACAAAGGGCTCTTATCTTGCAAAAGAAGTTAATAACTGGGGTTACACTCAGAACTCTGACTGCCACTTTGTGTCTCAGAGCTCAGGCTTCTTGGTTGCTACTGATGAGATGGATATGGGAGTACATGGAAATGGTGGAATTGTTGAATATAACCAGCATAGTTCTTCGAGCTTGACAGATTCATCAAATGGCTTTGGTTCAATAATGCAGGGCTACTCATCAAGCTCTCAGAGCTTTGAGGAGCATAAGCACCCACAAGTCGAGACAACCACCGGTGAGAATGGGTCAAAAATAATTGTGAAAGCTACTTATATAGAGGATATAATCAGGTTCAAGTTTGAGCCTTCTCTTGGGTGCCTTCGACTGTATGAAGAGGTTGCAAAGAGGTTGAAGTTGCAAAATGGGACATTCCAACTTAGGTATTTGGATGACGAAGAGGAATGGGTGATGTTAGTCTGTGATGCAGATTTGCAGGAGTGTCTTGAGATATTGGATGACATCGGGACACGTTGTGTGAAGTTCCTGGTCCGTGATATAACTTTTGGCATGGGCAGTTCTGGCAGTAGCAACTTTCTAGGGTAAATTTTGTGTCTGCTTTTGTAGT
The DNA here is from genome assembly GCF_019419815.1 of Pyrus x bretschneideri. NCBI lineage: Eukaryota > Viridiplantae > Streptophyta > Magnoliopsida > Rosales > Rosaceae > Pyrus > Pyrus x bretschneideri. Next base: position 10,189 of record NW_025999692.1, read on the forward strand.
ATTACTTGATAGGAATTTTCCGTTAGCTTTATGGGTTCTACTTCCTATGTGTACTTCTATGGAGGTGAGGGGACGTCGATGAGATGGCCACTATATCTTGGATGTCATTGCTCCTTCCTAATATTAGCAGGTTGGATATTGTACGAGTTTGGAAGTAAGCAATGAGAAGATATGACCTATATGATCCATATTACAGTAAGTTCTATATGTTAGAGTGGATGTAGTCATAGTCATAGAAAGGCTAGAGGGGTATTAATCTGCAATGCTTAATCCCCATTTTGTACAGATTATATACGCGTATATATATATGTGTGTGTGTGTGTGTGTGTGTGAATTGACTGAGATAAAATTTCCACAACGTGAAACAATTTTATCTTTTAATTCAGTTTGTTCTTAGGGAATAGTATTTTAGTCCACAATGTGCTAGGTAAGTATAGTTCAGTTCTTTCACCCCCACTGATGAAGTGAATGATGCACCTGCTTTGAACCTTGCTGATGTTAGGATTGCAATGGGGCATTTCTCTGGAACTGAGGTATTTATTTAGTTATTTTCTTCTGTTCAATCATACTTTCGGCGCTTGTTATTATTCCCTTATTTGGTAACTTATGTTTGATTTTCTTCTTTCTTCCAACTTCTTGCATTGTGTTGCTACATTTTGTACGAATTCACCTGAGAATGTTCTTACTAATTTTCGCTTGGAACTTGATTATGCTTTGACAGGATTGGGATGTGCGCTGCACTGGCAACTGTAGGCGGATTCATCATTTGGCGTACACATTGTTTTTCTTGAGTTTTAATCTCAGTGGGGATGGCCACTCCCGTGTCAAACACTCCCAGCTCGCCAAACGGGGATAGTCTCAGATTTTCTCCTTTGATATAATCCTGTGATGATTTTCATGGTGGAAAAGTGAAAGCTTCAACGCTTCGTTGTGTTGCTTGCCATCAAAATGTTCAAACTCTCTCAGAGCACACTACGTGCTTTCTGAGAACGGAAGCCTCTTGTCAATGTGCCATATGGGTCAACTCCTGTCTCCTCGTGGTTGTCTGTTTCGTTTGTCCTGCAGTTCTCGATGCTCTATGCGCCATTCTTTGTTCAAGTATTCGGTGTTGTGCCCCTGTGATAGAACTAGTGGCTGCTGGTTTTCGTCCAGATATTTTCGCTAGGCCTAATTTATTTTTTCGTTCAACACTATTTTGGTTGTGAAAACTGGTTGACTTTTTTTTTTTTTTTTCCTGTGCATGTGAGTTGGTATGATTGCATCCATTAGTCTATGACTTGTAATTGTACATAATCATTTCTTTGGCCATGACCCCGTAACCTTTATGCATGTGCAAATCACACCGGCTCCAAACAATCGCACCAAATTCAAAAATATTAATCAAGACGATCCCTTGAAATTCAAAAAACAGAACTAATAGTCTTTCCCATTCTTTTCTCTCATCTTCCAAGCACGAGACTCGGTTATCCACAACGCGGGCCACATATAAGTTGCTAAAAATACGTAAAAACAAATTATGAAAAATAAAAAATAAAAAGGTGGGGGATGCAACACTAGGACTTTCCAAGAGATTATCTATCATAGTACTACTGTTGCCCAAACTTGCTTAACTTTGGAGTTTTGATGGGATTCGGTGCATTTGACTTGGTATGATTGCATCCGTTAGTCTACGACTTGTAATTGTATATAACAATTTCTTTGGCCAAGACCGCGTAACCTTTCTGCATGTGCAAATCACATCGGCTCCAAACGATCGCACCAAATTCAAAAATATTAATCAAGACGATCCCTCGAAATTCAAAAAACAGAACTAATAGTCTTTCCCATTCTTTTCTCTCATCCCCAAGCACGAGACTCGGTTATCCACAACGCGCGCTACATATAAGCCGCTAAAAATACGCAAAAGGAATTATGAAAAAAAAAAAAAAATTAAAAAAGGTGGGCGGATGCAACACGAGGACTTCCCACGAGGGCATCCATCCTAGTACTACTCTCGCGCAAAGTCGCTTAACTTCGGACTTTTGATGGGATCTGGTGCATGTGAGTTGGTATGATTGCATCTGTTAGTCTACGACTTGTAATTGTACATAACCATTTCTTCCGCCACCGAAACCTTTATGCATGTGCAAATCAAATCGGCTCCAAACGATCGCACCAAATTCAAAAATATTAATCAAGACGATCCCTCGAAATTCAAAAAACAAAATAAATAGTCTTTCCCATTCCTTTCTCTCTTATCCCAAGCAAGAGACTTGGTTATCCACGATACACGTCACATATAAGCCGCTAAAAATATGCAAAAAGGAATTATGAAAAAAAAAAAAAAGTGAGGAGATGCAACATAACCATTTCTTCGACCATGACCCCGTAACCTTTATGAATGTGCAAATCACACCAGCTCCAAATGATCGCATCAAATTCTAAAATATTAATCAAAACGATCCATCGAAATTCAAAAAACAGAATTAATACTCCTTCCCATTCCTTTCTCTCGTCTCGCAAGCACGAGACTTTAATATCCACGAAGTGGGCCACACAAAAGCCGCTAAAAATACGCAAAAAGGAATTATGAAAAAAAAAAAAGGGGGGGGGGGATGCAACACGAGGACTTCCCAGGAGGTCACCCATCCTAGTACTACTCTCGCCCAAACTCGCTTAAATTCGAAGTTCTGATGGGAACTAATGCATATGAATTATTATCATTGCATCAAATTAGTCTACGACTTGTAATTGTATATAACCATTTCTTTGGCCATGACCCCGTAACCTTTAGGCAAGTGCAAATAACACCGGCTCCAAACGATCGCACCATATTCAAAAATATTAATCAAGACGATCCTTCGACATTCAAAAAATAAAATTAATCGTCTTCTTCATTGCTTTCTTTCATCTCCCAAGCACGAGACTTGGTTATCCACGACGCGCGCCACATATAAGCCGCTAAAAATACGGAAAAAAAAAGAGAGGAAAAAAAAAGAAAAAGGTGGGGGGATGCAAAACGAGGACTTCCCAGGAGGTCACCCATCCTAGCGCTACTGTTGCCCAAACTCGCTTAGCATTGGAGTTCTAATGGGATCCGGTGCATGTGAGTTGGTATGATTGCATGTGCAAATTACATCGGCTCTAAACGATCGCACCATAATCAAAAATATTAATCAAGACGATCCTTCGAAATTCAAAAAACAAAATAAATAGTCTTTCCCATTCCATTCTCTCATCTCCCAAGCAAGAGACTCCGTTATCCACGACGCGCGTCTTATATAAGCCGCTAAAAATACGCAAAAAGGAATTATGAAAAATAAAAAAAAAGTGAGGGGATGCAACATAACCATTTCTTTGGCCATGACCCTGTAACCTTTACGTATGTGCAAATCACACCGGCTCCAAATGATTGCATCAAATTCCAAAATATTAATCAAAACGACCTCTCGAAATTCAAAAAACAAATTAATAGTCCTTCCCATACCTTTCTCTCATCTCGCAAGCACGAGACTTGAATATCCACGACGCACGCCACACATAAGCCGCTAAAAATACCAAAAAAACGAAAAGAAAAGAAAAAAAAAAAGGTGGGGGGATGCAACACGAGGACTTCCCAGGAGGTCACCCATCCTAGTACTACTCTCGCCCAAACTCGTTTAACATTGGAGTTCTGATGGGATCCGGTGCATGTGAGTTGGTATGATCGCATCCCTTTGCCTATGACTTGTAATTCTATATAACCATTTCTTTGGCCATGACCTCGTAACCTTTATTCATTTGCAAATTACTTCGGTTCTAAACGATCCCACCATATTCAAAAATATTAATCAAGACGATCCGTCGAAATTCACATAATAAAATTAATTGTCTTTTTTATTGCTTTCTCTCATCTTCCAAGCATAAGACTCGGTTATCCACGACGTGGGCCACATATAAGCCGCTAAAAATACGGAAAAAAAAAAAGAAAAAGAAAAAGGTGGCGGGATGCAACACAAGGAGTTCCCAGGAGGTCACACATCCTAGTACTACTCTCACCCAAACTCTCTCAACTTCGGAGTTTTGATGAGATCCGATGCATGTGGGTTGGTATGATGGCATACTTTAGTCTATGACTTGTAATTGCATAAAACCATTTCTTTGGCCATGACCTCGTAACCTTTATTCATGCGCAAATTACTTCGGTTCTAAACAATCACACCATATTCAAAAATATTAATCAAGACGATCCGTCGAAATTCAAAAAATAAAATTAATTAACATTAATCAAGACGATCCTTCGCAATTCAAAAAATAAAATTAATTGTCTTTTTTATTGCTTTCTCTCATCTCCCAAGCACGAGACTCGGTTATCCACGACGCGAGTCACATATAAGCCGCTAAAAATACAAAAAAAAAAAAAAAAAAAAAAAGGTGGGGGGATGCAACACGAGGACTTCCTAGGAAGTCACCCATCCTAGTACTACTCTCGCCCAAACTCGCTTAACTTCGGAGTTCTGATGGGATCCGGTGCATGTGAGTTGGTATGATCGCATCCGTTAGTCTTTCCCTTGTAATTCCATATAACCATTTCTTTGCCCGTGACCTTGTAACCTTTATTCATGTGCAAATTCTAAACGATCGCATCATATTCAAAAATATTAACCAAGACGATCTTTTGAAATTTAAAAAATAAAATTAATTTTCTTTTTTTATTGCTTTCTCTCATCTCCCAAGATCCCCACTCGGCGCCCCTCATATAAGCCGCTAAAAATACTAAAAAATAATTAAAAAAAAAAAACCAAAAAAGCCGAGACTCGGTTATCCACGACGCGAGTCACATATAAGCCGCTAAAAATACAAAAAAAAAAAAAAAAAAAAAAGGTGGGGGGATGCAACACGAGGACTTCCCAGGAGGTCACCCATCCTAGTACTACTCTCGCCCAAACTCGCTTAACTTCGGAGTTCTGATGGGATTCGGTGCATGTGAGTTGGTATGATCGTATCCGTTAGTTTTCCCTTGTAATTCCATATAACCATTTCTTTGCCCGTGACCTCGTAACCTTTATTCATGTGCAAATTCTAAACGATCGCATCATATTCAAAAATATTAACCAAGACGACCTTTCGAAGTTTAAAAAATAAAATTAATTTTCTTTTTTTATTGCTTTCTCTCATCTCCCGAGATCCCCACTCGGCGCCCCTCATACAAGCCGCTAAAAATACTAAAAAAAAAAAAAAAAAAAAAAACCAGAAAAGGTGGGGGGATGCAACACGAGGACTTCCCAGGAGGTCACCCATCCTAGTACTACTCTCGCCCAAACTCGCTTAACTTCGGAGTTCTGATGGGATCCGGTGCATGTGAGTTGGTATGATCGCATCCGTTAGTCTTTTCCTTGTAATTCCATATAACCATTTCTTTGCCCGTGACCTCGTAACCTTTATTCATGTGCAAATTCTAAACGATCGCATCATATTCAAAAATATTAACCAAGACGACCTTTCGAAGTTCAAAAAATAAAATTAATTTTCTTTTTTCATTGCTTTCTCTCATCTCCCAAGATCCCCACTCAGCGCCCCTCATATAAGCCGCTAAAAATACTAAAAAAAAAAAAAAAAACCAGAAAAGGTGGGGGGATGCAACACGAGAACTTCCCAGGAGGTCACCCATCCTAGTACTACTCTCGCCCAAACTCGCTTAAATTCGGAGTTCTGATGGGATACGGTGCATGTGAGTTGGTATGATCGCATCCGTTAGTCTTTCCCTTGTAATTCCATATAACCATTTCTTTGCCCGTGACCTCGTAACCTTTATTCATGTGCAAATTCTAAACGATCGCATCATATTCAAAAATATTAACCAAGACGACCTTTCGAAGTTCAAAAAATAAAATTAATTTTCTTTTTTCATTGCTTTCTCTCATCTCCCAAGATCCCCACTCAGCGCCCCTCATATAAGCCGCTAAAAATACTAAAAAAAAAGAAAAAAACCAGAAAAGGTGGGGGGATGCAACACGAGAACTTCCCAGGAGGTCACCCATCCTAGTACTACTCTCGCCCAAACTCGCTTAACTTCGGAGTTCTGATGGGATCCGATGCATGTGAGTTGGTATGATCGCATCTGTTAATCTTTCCCTTGTAATTCCATATAACCATTTCTTTGCCCGTGACCTCGTAACCTTTATTCATGTGCAAATTCTAAACGATTGCATCATATTCAAAAATATTAACCAAGACGATCTTTCGAAGTTAAAAAAATAAAATTAATTTTCTTTTTTTATTGCTTTCTCTCATCTAATATTAACCAAGACGATCTTTCGAAGTTCAAAAAATAAAATTAATTTTCTTTTTTTATTGCTTTCTCTCATCTCCCAAGATCCTCACTCGGCGCCCCTCATATAAGCCGCTAAAAATACTAAAAAAAAAAAAAAAAAAAAAAAAAAAAAACCAGAAAAAGTGGGGGATGCAACATGAAAACTTCCCAAGGCCCATCTATGATCTTTTTGTTATTCCCATATACTCCCATAACTTTACTGTCGGTTTTGTATTTACACTACTATTTATAAGGCGCTTGTGGGTGCTTGACTTCGTCAATGTGGGACTGTGTTCTCTTTCCTTTCAAGTTCTTATAATACCCGACGTTTATATGCCAACAATGGAGCCACCTTATTCCATAGCAAGCTTATGCCCTGCCGATATCCCTGTGAGTGTGAATGGCAGATGTCGCTCCATCCACCAGCTGAATTAGAACGCGCTGCAAACAAATCATGGCAGATGGCACTCCCTCAACCTTCTGGAATATGCACTTTGTTATCACTAAATTAGGTGCTTAGATCATCTTCTTTTCTTTTTTACTTTAAAATGTTATTTTGTTACAATATAAATTTCTACTATATTTATAAACTTTAAAATTGGGGTTCAAAAAAATTACATGTTCTCTGGTTCTTTTGGTCCCAGAAATTTGAAACTCCGAAGAGCATCTCTAGTTGGAGCTCAT
>NW_025999693.1:0-17015 GCF_019419815.1 Pyrus x bretschneideri
GAATTCTAGAATAGCTAAATAGTCAAAATGGTCTCTGAAATTTGTATAACACATCACTTTAGTCACTGAGATTGAAAATCAATAGAAATGGTCCCTGAGATTGTCCACCATCCATCATTTTGGTCATTCTGTTAAAAACTCCATTAAGTGTCCCGAAGCTCTTGGCCGGAAGTTTGAGCAATTTTCAAAGTTTCGTAACTCAATCGTTTCTTAACCAAATTCGACCCATAATATATCAAAATGAAGATAGGAAAGTGTAGAACAAGATTATACCATTTGGAAGCCCAATGGTTGCCGGAGATAGCCGGACAATAGCCTCAAAGTTGACTGGTCCGCGGGAAAACTGGAAAACTCACTGGAAACTGGGTAAACTTCAAACGTTCTTAACTTCTTCAATAATCAACGAAATCAAGTGATTCCAAAATAAAAATCATACTTCTCGATGAGATGAAGAGAATGGTACCTTTTTTGATAGCTAATTCACTGTATTTTGAGCCGTTTTCCGGCCAAACCACAGTGAATTAGCCTTCGAGAAGGTACCATTCTCTTTGTCTCATCGAGAAGTATGATTTTCGTTTTTTGAATCACTTGATTTCGTTGAGTATTGAATAAGTTATGAACGTTTGAAGTTTACCCAGTTTTCAGTGAGTTTTCCAGTTTTCCCGCGGACCAGTCAACTTTGAGGCTATTGTCCGGCTATCTCCGGCAACCATTGGGCTTCCAAATGGTATAATCTTGTTCTACACTTTCCTATCTTCATTTTGATATATTATGGGTCGAATTTGGTTAAGAAACGATTGAGTTACGAAACTTTGAAAATTGCCCAAACTTCCGGCCAAGAGCTCCAGGACACTTAATGGAGTTTTTAACAGAATGACCAAAATGATGGATGGTGGACAATCTCAGGGACCATTTCTATTGATTTTCAATCTCAGTGACTAAAGTGATGTGTTATACAAATTTCAGAGACCATTTTGACTATTTAGCTATTCTAGAATTAATGCTAGAGCGTATGTATTTTTAAGTTGCAATATTGCATAACACTTCTAAACTGGTGGCCGCCCCTTGTCTGCATGGTCTGTCTCGATTTTTCAAATTTATATGCATTTTCACATACTTGTGTTTGTGCACTTAATGAGAGGAAAGAAAACATTTTTTATTGGTCTCGTCATCTGTAAATGGTATTCATGGCCGCTGATCTTTAATTTACACTTTCTTTTCTACCTGCATTCAGCACTTTCTTTTTTGTTTTTGGATTAAATAAATTAATAGAAAATTAAAGAAAAAAAAATTTTAAATAAAATGAGTGTGGAAATCACTTTTCTTGATTTTATGTACGGGTTGTAGGTTTATTTCTACTAGCAAGGTCTCTTGTATATTTCCCAACAAATACTTGCAGAGTTTAAGGTTACTGATGGATTGTGGTGGAATAGTTAGGACCTAATTTCATTAGCTTTTTCAATTAGAAAAAAAGAAAATTCATATATAGACATCAACATGAGAAAGAAAAAACAGAACATACTTCATATTTATGTATATATGTAGGGAGCACATAAAACAACAGTCGTCCTCTATACTCACATAAGGAGGTTTACCGGATGGACGGATTCATAATCCCTCAACTAATTTTGTACAGACGTGGATTACTTTACAAATGAGACCAGTTAATCAGCAACGCTCAATTTCATGGCCCAGTAGGGATCGAGGAACACCATCCAACAAGCAAGAGACTGGTGGAATTGTTGGTGTCTGCAGCTCTCCATAAGCATTCCAACAATACGGATCAGATACCTTATATCCTACTGCAGGAAGGAGCTCAACTTCTGAGAGTGTCAAGTTAGTGCATGGGAGAGCATCACTACAGGCAAAATGCATTGGTGAACTCCGAACGTCATAAGTCCCCTTTATGTTCGAATAGAGTATGTCCGATACAAGCACTGCTGAAGTTTGGTTGGTGCACCGTTTGGTAAGGCAGTAGTATTGGTCAATCATAATAGGGTTCCTAACATTATCCATGTGAATGTTATTAAATGTTACTCCAGACACCGATCCAGACCCGCCCTGCCATGTCTTGATCCTAACTCCATTATCCGTCCCTTTCATTATCGAGTCCCTAACAGTAATGTTAGAGACGCATGCTCGTGAGTTGTGATTTCCGAGACTCCCAATGCTGATTCCATGACCAGGTCCACAAGTAAGGTTCCTTATGTTTACATCATAACAGCCTGATCCAATCGATACACAATCATCACCTGCAGAACAGAAGAGAGCTAGGTCTTTTAACATACAGGTAGATGATGTAACGAATTTTTCATGAGAAAATTAACGAGGAAAAATTGAAGATATTGGAAGTAGTTTAAGGCTAACCGTTAGAAATGACTGAGTTATAAATTTGGACATCATGTGTTTTCTCTATATGAATCCCATCTGTATTCGGACTTTTAGCAGGTGATGATATAGAAATGGATTCTATATGCACATTCCTGCAACTATCAAATCTGAAGTGGAATTGGGGGCTATTCTTAATTCTAAGTCCTTGAACTGTCAAATTGGAGCTCATAAAGAACCTAATAGCCTGCATTATTCAAATTTATGTCATTAGAGCTCATTACTAAACATATATAGCTGATATATATATATATATATATATATGTATATATATACACACATATATATATGATAAACATATATGCAATGTTTTCAACTCACAATTGGGCTATCACATGGTCCTGGCAATGTGGTTCCATTTATGCCCTGTGCCATTGAATTTTCATGGAATCAGAAATTGCTTGAATCACCCCAAAAAAAAGTATCAGACAGAATATGAACAAATTTATATTTTTAAAAAAAATACCCTATGGGGTTTGCAGGGAAGATTCCACCATTTCTCTCCTTTCCCGTCAATTACACCAACGCCTTGCAGCGACATCTCGTTGATTCGGTAAAAGACCAGCCATTGGTGCCTGCTGATGTGCTTTGGCCAGGATCCTGGTCCATCAGGTGGCACTAGAGTTCCATCAACCTTCTCATTACCAAATATACACAATACCAACAAACAATAAAAAATAGTACTCCATCAACTGATTGGCCCAAAGTAAGGTAAAGGTTAATCCAAATCAAAGGCCTAAAATTAGTACATTACCTGTAACACCAGGCCCCCAAGGCAGGGACCAGTGAATATTGTAGACTGTATCATGAATGAGAAACCTTGGGGAACAAGAATCCTTGCAGCAGATTCATCACTTTGGCAGGCTGTGTCCCATGCCATCTTAAACGCCGTGGTGTCATCAGTTTGGCCATCTCCAACAGCACCAAATGATCTTACATCAAAAATACCGGAGGAATGATACGGCTTGGTAGGCAGCTCTTCGGGAGGAGTAGTGGGAACAGGCGGAGAGCAAGGAGGTGGTGAAATGTGGGATTGCTTGTGAGAGTACTTCTGTTTTGTATGGTTATGCCATCTGCAGGCTTGGTTGGACACTAATAAGAAGCAAAAGAATGAAATGCAGAAAACAAGCAGTGAAAACTTGCAATTCTTCATGTTGGGTTGCTCAATATAAATTAATTCTATAAATAACAAAGAAAAGTTCTACTTTTCACTTCAAATATATGGATGAATTTCAGGAATTTTATGGGGTTAATTTGTCACTGTCAATGTCATGACACAAATGTGAGAACAAATTGAACCCTATATTTTGGGAAGTAGAAACCAGTACGTGGACGCTGTATGCAGAAATAAATATGCAGAAAGGCTGATGAGTCTTTAATTATGCAGAATATAAACTACTACTAATTATATATTTTGGTAAGTTGCACAAGGTGAGAAGTTGAATTTTCGGGTTTTAGAATTCATGCAGAATATAAAGATGCATAAAGGCTGATAAGCCTCTATATATAATAGTTTCTAGGGTTAGTGGAAGGTCTTTCTTTCTCTCTTCCTCTTGTTTAATTTAATACTTTCATGTCGCGGGAAAAGGAAACCAACCAATACCATTGGGGCATTGGCTTCTCTTTTTAATTTTTTTAATTTTTTAAATTTTTTACAATAAGAGATAGAGTGACATTTCATAAAACATTACAAACAGGTACATAGTGTCATTTTGGTACAAACTTCTAGTGATCAAGAAATTGATTTGGAGTGAATATGCTCAAACAAACAACTTGAGTAAACCCCTAAACAACTATTACAAGTACAAAAAAACTACAATCGTCACCAACACAAATATGTCACAAAGACAATAGACGCAAACATATTCGTGTTGGTGACTACAGCCGGTCATCGCCGAATAGTGAGGTCACACAAAGTTATCACACATCAAGACACATAAAGTCATCACTCAAACGCAAAGACAACATCCAACCAATGCTATAACGCGACCACAACACTCGCTAAGGGAGACAACAAACTACCCTACGCCGAAAAGAAACCCACCAACCGACATTCAGGCCACGGTTACCTGCAACCTCGCCGTTCTAGTGGAGGAATAACAAGATTCATTGAAATGGGTGGGTTAGAAGGGTAAATCCATAAGCCCCGCCCCTCCACCCCACACCCCAAAATGTCCCTCGCATAACTGTCACTTTCTTTGGTCCGAAATGTAGTTATTGCAAAAGTGGCAGGATCCGACCCTAGTTTCCCTATTCCGGTTTTTTTACTATTGAAAATTAATTGACCAAAAACCAATTCGATTTGATTGATCGATTTGATTGACTAACAACAGAATTATTACAGAGACGGATTACTAAAACGAATAAAATGACTGTCTCATCCCTTGTTGTTAGGCTTTTATCTTTCATATTATTCCATCATAATTTTTGAGGTTTTGTCATGCTTTAAAGTTGTTGCTTGATTTCCCGTCCTTATTGTCGCATTGCACCAGAAAAAACCTAGTTATATTACGAGGTCGATGTATTACAGATTATTTACTGGAAATGGTTAAGATAAGTGAAATATTACATTAAGAGTGAGTACCTTTCCCTAATGGTTTGTTTCTTCATCATTTGTGGCAATCTAGGGTTACAAGTTTGGTTCGCAATATATATGCTCCATGGTTGCAGTCCATTTGTTGGAGAATCATGAAAATCATTAGGAAATTTTGGCTATTTTTCTTCCGACATAATATAGTTTGGTATTGAAGTATATATATTAAACTAAACAACAAACTACAAATACATATGCATATGATGCAGTCCCCTTCGGTTTTCCAAGTGCAATTGGAAATGAAGTGTGACTCTGGCCGAAAAGGATTTCAGAGTTATCTTTAATTCTATGTGGGGCCGTGGATTTAACACTAGGCTATCCAAAACCATCGCGCAAAGACCAAAACTGTCGTCAGAAACATTGGGTGGCAAAGAGAGCATTGCACAAAGCTCGTGATGTCAGGCATTGCGCGATGCAGGAATGCTCTTCGTCGCACGAAATAAAGGTTGCACGACAGAGTTGATGGTCGTTGCGTGTGACCGAGCGACGAAACTGGGGTTTGACCCCCAAACTCTTGCGCGATGAACATAGATGTTCGACCTACAAACTCTTGCGCGATGGATATAGATTTCATCGCAGTAAGATTTTAAAATTAGTTTTTTTTTAAATAATTTATTATTTATTTAGTATTTATTTAATTTTTTTTTCCTTTGAAATGTTGCTAATATTGGTTTATATGTAAAAATTAATTTAATGAAATTAAAAATAGAAAATGTAAAGAAGAATATTGAATTAAAAAATTATTGAAAATGTACATACAATGGAAAAATGCATTTTTAAATTTGAAAACAATGTAAAAAAAAAACTAAAATAGGAAGTCCTCAACGTCACAATCGCCGACTAGTGGTGTTGCTGCTGCGTCGAGGGGCTGAAAGGTCGTAGTTGCTGCAACGGGGGGCTCAGAGGTTGTTTCTAGAGGTGGTTCAACGTCGGGGAAGTGAATGTTAGAGATTTGAAGTGCACGACAAATTTGGTTCATCAAATTGTTTTGGGCCGTAATCTGCTCCTTCAAGTTTGCCACTTCAGATGTCAGCGTTTCGACCTCCTCTGCTCTTTTCCTGGAGGATGAGGCAAACGGGTCCCGAAGGTAGGCTTTTCCAAGCCCCCGTGAACATTCTCATGCTTACGACCGAAGGTCTGATCGAGTGTGTCTGTCATGATCTAAAAGCCAGCATCCCCAGGGGAAACACCTCCTCGATCGGGATCTTTACAGGAAGCTGGGAAGCCACCTCCTCCAGAATGGTCTGGCCCTTCTCCACCATGGTGGACTAGAAAAATGAAATAAACAAATTAATTTTAATATACATGTAATTAATATTAATACTAATTGAATATTAAAAAATTGAAATAACTTACATGAAGTTGCTCTGTCAGCTCATGCCGAACGTACACCTCCTTGAACATGTCAATTTTAAGAAACTTTGACTCCCCTAAAAAAATTTAAAAAGTGTTAACATAGATTACCAATTGTTTAATAAAGAGTACAAGGATTGAAAACTTAAAATAAATATACGGTTACCTTACGTCGCTCCTCCAACCTATAAGAGAAGCGTCGTGAACCGGATTGGTGAAGAAGTTTCTTCTTCGATCAATTGATTGAGTTTGCCCTCACTTTTTTCTGTTGAATTTAAAAAAATTTAAAAAAAAATTAAAAAAAAATGTATTAGTTTAGATATTTATAACAAATGAATGAAAAAATGGAAATTTTATTTAAAATTGTAAAATTTCTGATTAATATATTATTGAAATATATATTATACGTATGAGGTATTTCTTGTCTTGAAAATGGCCGCAGAGCCACTCCCATTCATCCCGGCGGTCCACCAACTCTATAGGGCACCCAACTGCTAGAGTGACCTTCGGACCGTAATATAGTTCATAATGCTTGTGGAGGTCGCTCTTCCATTGAGTGAACCTACCAGAGCAAACGGTCATTGATGTACTACATTTGATTGGTATCGAGGTTGGAGAGCTCCTAGTGATGCTGCAAAACTCAACAAATAAATAGTAGTTAAAATTTAAAATATTTGTATACTTTAATAAAAATTTAGTATTTGAGGTTGAAAATACTTACTGATAATTCATGAAGAATGACTTGACTTCATGTGGGACAACTTTCCATGACTCCCACATGAGGGGGCAATGGTTCCTGATAACCAAGACAATGTTGGTGGCCAACGCACTGTGCTGCTCCTTTGTGGCAATTGCACGATGTTGAGGATCCCACATAATGGTGATCTTCTTGGTCGTGGTGCGAGTGAACATCTATGACGTCTTAAGTAGTTTGCAAGGGCCCTTTTTTTTTTTTTTTTTCAAACCAAATCTATTTTCTACTGAAAATTCGGTAGAAACTCCCCTAAAACTATAACATTCCCTAAAACCTGCATACAATATAACAACAAAAACAATACATCCACCCAACAATTCAAATAGTTTATACCACTTGGGGACGGTAAAACAAAATTTACAACTTGTTGATATGACTTCACACTACGAGTCTGCAACAAGGTTTGGCTTCCAAGGCCAGGTATACCAACTTAAATCGTTTATAGTAGTGGATCTACTAATATAGAGAGACGATTTAGATTAAGGAGTAATTATGCAAATAATTAGACAAAACCCGTGAATTGAGTAAGGTCAGACTGCTTATAGCCTTATTGCTAAGATGAATTAGGTTGAATGTTCATTATCTTAGAGAAGGAAAACATAATTAAAGCTGGTCAAGTTTCATTGTGCTTTAGTGCCAACTAAAGTGCATGCATGCATCAGCGAGTTATCTAGTCACCTCACTGAGTCTAGAGAAAGCAATTCTCTATGAATTCTATGCTATCTCACAATATAATTTTAATTTCTATGTTAATATTATAAAATATTGTGCAAAAGATATAAGATGGTAGAGTTCTTAGTAAGTTTGTTCTAATTAACGGGAATGTGATAGTTTAGAAGGTTCAAGCATGCCTACAAACTGTTGCTTTGACCATCATAAAACCAGAAGCAAGCTTATCAATGGACATTCTTTGTCGCGCAAATTTTTAGCGACGAACGTGATCGATTGTAATTATGAACTTTACGTAAACATAGATATCTATGTTTATGTAAACTTCATAATTACAAACAAATTTTCAGTTATAATATTTATTCTAAAAATAATTAAAACCTTAAATAAAATGATATTATATTCCATTCAATTATTTAAAAAACCAAATAGGATTTAAAGCCTAATTAAGTCCAAATACATAACTAATAAAAAAAACCTTAAATTTAAACATTGTCCTCAAAAACATAAATTTAAAACTATTATTTCGATGGTCCTCCATTCCGCTCGATGTCATAACGCCACTGCTTGTAACCTCCCTTCAACGCCACCGCTTGTAACCTCCCTTCAACGCCACCTCCTTCAACTTCATCAACTATTCGTTTGTATCATCATCAAGAGTATACTTACACTATTACACATATATGCAAATAATTAATTCCAACATATAACAAAAAATTTCACAAAATTAATTATTGATCCATCGACAATATACTTACTAATAATTCATCCATCACCGCCTTCTTCACTTTCTCGGGCACATAATTCCAAGAAGAGTAAACTATAGCAATGGTCCCTCAACTTTAATCAAATTGGAGCAATGACCCCTTAACTAAAAATCCATTACCATTAGTCCCTCAACTCATCAAACTGTGTAGCTATGGTCCTTTTTGTGAACTTCGTCAAAATTTTGTCAAAATGAGTTATGTTAGAAGAACCATTGCTACAATTGGGATCCCTCAACTCATCAAAACGTGTAGCTATGATCATTTTCGTTGACTTTGTCAAAATTTTGTCAAAATGAGTTATGTTGAAAGGGTCATTATTACAATTGAGTTAAAGTTAAGGAACCATTGCTCCAATTGAGTTTAAGTTGAGGGATCAATGGTAATGGATTTTTAGTTAAGGGACCATAGTTCCACATTTTGATGAGTTGAGGGACCAGTGGTAATGGATTTTTAGTTGAGGGGTTATTGCTCTAATTGAGTTAAAGTTAAAGGACCATTACTCCAATTGAGTTAAAGTTAAGGGATCATTGCTACAATTTATTCTTCCAAGAACACCACTCAGCAATAGGACGATTATTCCGCATGGCTACACCAATCGCATGCACGAACTCCACATGTTTCCTCAAATCTTACGGGTTGGTGGCAGGCACGCTCTGATCCTTGTTTTTATCCTCCATCCCAGCATGAACCGAATTGTGAAGAATAAGGACAACAGAAGCGCATATTTATAGGAAGGTTAGGGCCTTTGCACGACGAAGGATTTGTCACGCAAAGACGTGCATTAACTACAGTGTAGATTCCTCTAATTCACATGCACTGAATGCTCTGACTCAAAACTGACTGTAACTTGCACGACAAAGCCTTTATTGTGCAAGTGTTCCTCTGATTCCCATACGTTGAACACTCTACCCCAAAAACTGAACGAGCTTTGCGCGATGAAGACTTTGTTGCACAAAGGTTCCGCAATAAAATCTTTGTCACACATTTATTTTCCCGCCAAAAAAAAAATCACCTACGGTTTTCTTACTAGCTTTGCGCGACGAACATCTGCTTTTCATCGTGCAAAGGGTATTGCGCGACGAAGTTGTCCGTCACACTTTCACCAACCTTGCGCGACGAAGATATTTTTTTCCTTGTGCGACGGATTTTGCTTTGTCTTGCAAAATTCTGTCACGCAAATAGTTTTTCCTACTAGTGTTTATATTGACACTAAATCTTGATGAAGTACATCTTGGTGCGTGAAAAGGTGAAGGCCTAATCAAAGTTGATTATGTTGAGTATCCTAACTTATTTTTATAAGCTCATTATGCAAAGTCCCTACCCCAATCAATGTGAGATTTATTCTCGACACACAAGGACACTCGTGTAGACGTTTGTCAAGCCGTTTGTCTTTACACATGCTCTAATACTATGAAGAAAGTTAAGGTTCTACCATAAACCAATTAACAATATAAGGATTAACCCAACTGACTTATAAGCCCATACAAGGTTCTTCCTCCCATCAACGTGAGATTCATTTTCAACGAATCCATGCTGACCGACTCTCTAAATAAGGTTTCGCTGAATTCTTAGTTGTTCCTAGTTTTGATGCGTAGGATTAGTGAGAGCCATAAATATGCAATCTAATTATAATTCCTAAGTTTGCTATTGTTTTCCGGATTTTGTAAGTTACAATTGGATTTATAAAGTTTGAAGCATTTTATCTAGAATTATATTTTGTAACGCCAACGGCCATGAAATTTATTAACCTAATGTTGTGATCAAGAGCAAAGCCACATAATACCCCTAGCCGGGGGGCTAGATGTGCCCCTTTTCAAATTTTCTTGCCCATGTTTTTAAATGATCTTGCTATATTTGTACGAACTTCTGGTATAAAATTTCTAGAACCTTGATGAGGGTGCCCCTGTGAATCAAAATTCTGGTTTCACCCCTCGTTGTGATCATAACGAAAGCTTCAATTAAGCCTAATGAATGTTTATATTCTCATCAAGGACAAGCCCATAAGTTTAAGGCTTATTAATTGATTTTATCCCCTGAAACTGTTATTTAGTCTTACTTTACGCCCTTCAACTGGTTTTATCTCTCTTTACCCCATAAACTGCTATTTTCGTCTCATTTAATCTCATTTCACCCCATTTTCATCAATTCCGTCAAATATACGTTAAATTAAAGGGTAATATGGATATTTTATTTTTGAGGCAATTCTTTACTTCCAACTTGCCTACTAAACAATCCCAATTCCATTTTCGATAACTCTAATTCAAACTCCCATTTGTCTCCAGTCATTGAATCCAACATCTGAACTACAACTAAGCATCAATCTGCAAGAGAGAGAGATGGGGGTTTGAATTAGAGTTATAAAAATAGAATTAGGATTGTTATAGTAGGCAAATTGGAGGCAAAGAATTGTGTAAAAAATAAAATGTCCATAGTACCCTTTAATTTAATATTTATTTGACAGAATGAACGAAAATGAGGTGAATTGAGACTAAATGAGACAAAAATGGTAGTTTAATGGGGCAAAGTGAGAAAACCAATTTTAGAAGGTAAAATGAGACTAAATGGCAGTTTCAGGAGGCGAATCAATTATTAAGCCTAAGTTTAAACATTATCTTAATAATTAGTTAGGTTACCATATGATGCAGTTCATGAACGATAAGTTAATACAATCATGGAGAAACATAATGAATTTAGGCTACTTGGAATGACACATTTGAATTGGGAAATGTCAAATCCATGGAGAAACATAATGAAAATGCCTCCGGCTCGACGGTTGGTCCAGATGGTTGAGATAGTCTTGGGCCAATTTAGGCTACTTGGAATGACACGGAAGCAGGCTGGGCCACGATAGTGGGCTGCTTTGAGGGAGCAGGCTAGGCTACAAGAGTAAGCTGCTCGGTAAGAGCAGGTTGGGCCACGGGAGTGGGCTGATCGGCGTGTGGCACACGTGAGTGCGAGGTTAGGGCTTAGAGTGACATGTCTTAGGTCATAGCCTGGGTGCCATGAGCCTTGGATGGCACGACTTGGGCTTGCTTTGGTGGCACAGCTCGGGCCGTGGTAGTGGTGCCATTGACCTCGCCGTGGGTGGCCACTGTAGTGGTTCCCATGGTGGAACCTTGTGGTGGTGGTGCCGCTCCCCCTAGGATCACATTTTGTCTCGTGAATCGCCGCGGTCCCATTTCTTTTATATCGGAATTTTCACTCATGGAGTTTTCTAAATTTCTAGCCATTGTATTTCTCTTTTTCATTTTATCAAAGAATCTTTGCAAATAAAAAATTCTAATAATAAGAACATACGAAAAATACAAGTGGACTAGAAAATAGAGAACAAACCTCTTTATGCGAGAGTCTTCTACGAGTGTGAATTTCAACTCTCAATGAAAGCACTAATTTGTGGATGCAAATTTCCGCCCTTTTTCTTCTTGGACAAAATTGCACCTACAAAACAATTACCACCTTAGGTCAAGGCCAAGAGCCTCAAGCGCCCATGATGAATTGGGGGGGGCTTTGGCCGAAGAACCTCCGATGCCAAAGTTAGAATTTAGAGAGAAAAGTGTTTCGAGAGTTTTTGGGAGTTTTGCAAGAGTGTGGAACTAGCCTTTTAGAGAAAAAAAAATGGGGTTCAATATATAGAGCATGGCCGGTCCCCTTTGGAGAAAAGATGGCCGGCCTTTTGGGGTATTTTTGGTGTGTAATGCGTGATAATTTGTGTAATGGGTGATTAATGGATTAATTAGGAATTAGTCCATTAATTAGCCTAATTAATTTAATTTATAAGGAAGGTTTTGAAGGTTATGGAATGATTTCCTTGTAGAGGATTTGGGGTAAAGATGGATGAGATAAATTTGAACTTGGTACCTATTTTGGGCACTCTTGACTCGGTTGATGGATGATTCTCCACTGCTCGCATGTAGGAAACCCGGTGTGTCTCAAGGGTAATTTTGTCCTCTTCACCTAAAAATCCACATGTTGCCTCTTGATTATTTTTGGCTGTACAGATGTGATGACTGAAATTGAGAGTAATGTGTGGAAAGTAAAAATGGGTGTGTAGATAGCACACCCTTGGTTTAACTTGGATTTTGAAATTGATTTTTTTAATTGCTTTTAAAAAGTTTTAAAATAGTAAATTCTTTTTAATATTAGTATTGATATGGCAAGAACAACAACAATAAGCGGCGAAATTTGAATTTTAGAGAGAAGTGAGATTAAGTTAAGTTTCAGGGGCAGTGCAAAAGATAAGCCAAAATTTATCAGCAAAATACTGAAGGGTGTACGAGTTGTACAAATATCTGCAAAGAGAAATTCCTTTTCAAAGGAGGGGATATACCACCATCTTGCTTCTATGGATAACAGTAAGGTATGTGAAAGCACCTCTAGTTAGATATTTTTGGAAAGAAGATTTGTTTTATTTATAAAGAATTGATCGGAATTTACCTTCAATATATAAACCGTGTCAAGAGGATGGTGTTTTCAACTTTTCATGGTTGCTACCAAAACAACTGGTAACGTTGAAGTGCACATCGTAGAAGTCAATGCTTTGGTAGCTATTGGATTTTGCTGCTTGGACGGATTCATAATTTTTCAGGATGATAAGATTAATCATTCAATGTGGACTTCAACATTGGAGCACTATGGATTTTCAAAGATATGGCTGCGACCAAGTCATCAAGATGCCAGTCAAATTTGCTTTGTAATTCCCTTGGGCATTGGGTAAAATATCAAGTTTTGAGAAAGCCACAAGCAATGGAATGTCATGGCTCTGGTCGAAAACTTAAATTCAAGCAAAGATTAAAAAGGATTCAAACTCGAGCACGAGTTCTTTATAAGAGGAGGAGTTTAATGCCGTGCGTAAACGATTAGTTAATACAGCTAGCTTAATTCATGATGGTTGGTGTCTTTTCATTTTTTAAAGAACATGATTAAGGTTCTCTTAGTTAGATTGCATACTATAATATGTTATCTTTAGTTTTAATTATCCCTCCTATGAATGTAAGTTACTTCACCATTTAAAGGGCGCCATAGGCAAGTTTAATTTGGTCAATTAGGGAATTGTCAGATTAATCTAAGAAGAGTGTTTCCTCCTTTAAAACAAGTGTTCAGGTGAATCACAAGTCTCTTATTCCCCGTTGCTTTCAAACATTTGGCTCGTCCTATTTGGATACTTTGCTAAAAAATACTTCGGCAATTTTTGGACATTTTCACTTTTTTTTAAAATATTTATTTACAAAAAAAAATTGTATAAAATACAAGAACTTATATGTATTATTGAAAATGTATGAAAATAACATGTATTAAACATGAAAACTAGGTACGTAGGTGTATAATATACATATTGATGTTTTAGAGGGGCATTTTGATATAGATGCCTCAAATTTGAATTTTTTTAATCAAACATCTATAACTTTTAAACTTTTGATCAAACATTCTTCTACTAATTTTTAATTAAAAATTATGATTTTTATTGTATTTAATTAACCAACTAGTTCAGAAAATAATATCACAAATATTCTAAAATCACCACAAACATCCTGAGAAAAACTTGTGTGGGACTTGGCTTGCCACTGGACTTCGTTAGTGGCACTACAATCAACTTAAAATTCGCCACGCGGCAAGTCTTAAATATAAACTTTTATCATTCTTTTATATTTAAAATTTTTATAGTTATTTTATTAACTAATTAATATATTATATATATTAATGTTATGTTTCCTTTTTTATTTCTTTCCCCCTATTTTTTTCTTCCCAAATCCCCCCCCCCAACTTTGTTTTGCCGTAGGTCTTAGGACTCCCTCCCCTTTCTTTCTTTCCCAGTTTTGTTTCTTTCTTTTAAAAAAAAAAAAAAAATCTCATTGCATAACATTATTTGATTTATTTCTTCGAATATGCCCTTTACGAAGACTGAACCCCTTCCTCAAAGTATAAGCATTGCATACTTGAAAAGCTTCAGCATCTGAATGCACCATCATTCCGATTTTTAGATCTTCTTCAAACTCCATTGCCTCAACAGCAACCTATCAATTGAAAAAAAAAAAAAAAATCAAAGATTAGACTAACATATTAATTAAAGACTCATAATAAAGAAGGTAGTGAACATAACAAACACCCTAATTCATATTATAAGTATAAAAAACCAAAAACCCTCATCCGAACCCAAAAACCCCCAATTAAAAGAAGAAAAAAAACCCTAATATAGCTATATATGTGGATTATTCATGTCATATGATCAAAGCAACTATTGTATAAAGAAAGAAAAGAAACTTGCACATTCTTGGTTGCTCTCCATGATAAAATTGGAGTGGGTGCAGAACTTTTTTTTTTTTTTAAAGAAAGAAGGAAACAAAACTGGGAAAGAAAGAAAGGGGAGGGAGTACTGAAACCTAAGACACCTATGGCAAAACAAAGTGTTTTTTTTGGGGGGTGGGGGGGGTGATTTGGGAAGAAAAAAAACTGGGGGAAAGAAATAAAAAAGGAAACATAACATTAATATATATATAATATTAATTAGTTAAAAAAATTATTATAAAATTATTAAATATAAAAGAATGATAAAAGATTATATTTAAGACTTGTCACATGGCGAGTTTTGAGTGGATTGTAATGCCACTCAACGAAGTCCAGTGGCAAGCCAAGCCCCATACAAGTTTTTCTCCAAACATCCTATCTTATCTTATCATAATTCGTTCAAAATGAATTTTTCTTATTCAAATAATTTGTTGTTTTAAATTCTAAAAACACATAAACATCCTATTAACATACAATTATGAAATATAACATGCACATATATTAAATATAATGTACCAAACAGATATCTTAAATATAATGTACCAATCATTTGGTACGTTATTGGTACGTTATATAAATTTAATCTGGTTACGTACTAGTATTTTGGTACGTAATATTGCTTTTGGTACGTTATGCAATTCTTTATTTAGTACGCACCAAGGTATTAGTATGTTATATTATCCTTATTTTGGTACGTACAAAACTTATGGTATGTTATGTGTAAGTTGTGTAACCCAAAAAAAAAGATTACTTTTCACATTAAAACATTGCACTAAAAAATATTTTGTCAACTCTTAATAATTAATTATTGGAATAAGGACTCATTTTAAATAAAAATAAAATGTGAAAACTCTTTAGTTCACGTTTCTACTATAATTAGTTGTTAAAAAATTAGAATTTATTTTTAGTTGCATGAAATTAGGCAGTCTAGTCTAGTCTACATCTCAATTTTAATTAGGGGTGGGCACGGTGCGGTTCGGTGCGGTTCCACCCTTAAATTGGAACCGAAACCGAAATATATTAACGGTTCGATTCGGTGCGGTTCCATTTAAATTTATTACTAGAACATTACGGTTCGGTCTACACCGGTTCCGATTCGGTTCTTGCCGGTTTACGGTTCCTAATAATAAATTATTTGAACACCAAATCATTATGCATTCAAATACATCTTCTAAAACTGATTACATAAAGTTGCATACAACACATCTTTTTTAATGCAAATGTCTTTGTTAGTGGCACCAAGTCAACAAAAAGAGACAACTAAAATACATATGCACTGGTCAATCAGTCAACAAACAAAAAAATGATGAAGCAAATTGCAGGTTTTCAAACTTCAGAGAGCAAGCAAGAAGCAGCAGCTCCTGTATACAATTTTTCAACCTATTATACCATGACATGTGTGTATATATAATTTATTTATTTATTATTAATAAAACGGTTCGGTTCGGTTCGGCCGGTTCTTGGTCATTCGAAACCGGAACCGGAACCGGTTTGAACGGTTCGGTTCGGTTTTCACTCAAAGTTGACTTTTCCGGTCAACACGGTTTTTTTCGGTTTTTTTTCTTACGGTTCGATGCGGTTTTGCGGTTTTTATGCCCACCCCTAATTTTAATTATAAACGACTCTTGTTTTTTTTTTATAATCTATATAAAATGTTGGGTTGGAAATTGGAAAAACTATATTTCATCCAATTAATCTTGAACCCTAATAGATATAATTGAATCCTTAAATTGAGGAAGGGGTGAGATTCCATAAAAATAGCAATAAATTAATGAATATTATTGAGTGCATTTTTTTTTTACATAGAAATGTATTTAAAAGAATTTATAAAATACTTAAATTAAGAATATATTTGGAATATAAAGTTTAATTAAAAGTAAAAGCACTTTAATCAAAAGTTGAAAAGTAACGGATGTTTAATTTAGAAAAATTTAAAATAATTTATCCTTATGATTTAATAAAATCATTGACACTTGCACGAAAAATCTGAAAGTATTTTGAAAAATTAGCAGCTAAAAGAGAAATAACGATCAACTTATTTTCTGTTACAAAACCTGCTTGCCGATATTTTCACCTCAACATCCCTTCCCCACCCACAAATATTTTTCGACCGCCATCCATGAAACCTTCCGTAACAGAGATATAAACAAAGCCTATCGCTAGTGCTACTCTGTCGATACCCACCTCGTTTCTACCGCCATCTATGGAT
>NW_025999694.1:0-17009 GCF_019419815.1 Pyrus x bretschneideri
ATCTAGCGTTCCACCAAGTATTGAGGCCTCGAATGATCTATCTTCGATGCCTCTTGCTCCGATGCCTCCCGCTCCGATGCCTCTTGCTCCTAGAGTTTTGCCACGTAGTGGGGCTTCACGTAAACAACCTTTGTGAAGGCTCCATCTTTCTCTTTCTTTGTTAGATACATTTTTTTGTTTTTGGTAATTTCTCGGAAATCAATGAACAAGCTTTGTTTTATTCAGTGTATTGGGTTGCCTCCCAAGTAGCGCTTTCTTTTACGTCTTGCAGCCGAACGAGACCTTCTTTTCTTACTTAGGACCCACAGCATGCAATGGGATCTCCTCCACAACATGCTCAATAAAGTTCTCGTAGTACGGCTCAATGAATGGGAGGGGATAGTGATCCTCCTTGATTCTGGCGTTTGGATTCCTAAAGTCCCTGTAAAAGCTCCCACCACCTTGAAATTGATTGGGTACCTGCACCAAACAAGGTAACAACCTATTAGTTGAAATGGGAATCGGAATTGGGATTGGAGACTTACTAGCATATTGTAGTGAAGGTTCAAAATCGGCAGCCCTATCAACAATGTCCCCATTTGAAGTTTCGGCCATATTGGGTGGTTGTAGGGCAATCACTCCAAGTTCTTCTCCAATGGTGGTGCTTGATACATCCTTCGTGGTAAGTGTGGATCCTTTCGGCCCTTTGTCCTTATGCACACCTACGACAAAACAAGAATGACTATCGTTAGAATTCTTAATAGAGTTATAAACATTGAATTTAATTATTTCACCACCAAACTCCATTGTTAGTGCTCCCTTGGCCACATCAATCTTTGTTTGAGTTGTTTTCATGAACGGACGGCCTAGCAAGAGTGGCAATGATGGAGCATGGCTCGAATCCTCCATTTTTAAGACATAAAAATCTGCAGGAAAGATGAGATGATTGACCTACACTAAAACATCCTCAAGAACTCCCTTGGGATAAACATTAGAACGATCGGCCAATTGAATTATAACACCATCTTGTTTTAACTCACCAAGATTCATAGATGCATAAATGGAATATGGCATGACATTAATAGAAGCACCTAAATCTAACATGCATTGTTCAAACTTAGTATTACCAATAACGCACGGAATTGTAAAACTACCCGGATCTTTGCATTTAGGGGGTAATTTCCTTTGTAACACAGCAGAGACATTTTCACTTACTTGAACCACCTCTTTGTTCGAAATCCTTCTCCTTGTTGTACAAAGTTCTTTTAAAAACTTAGCATACCTCGGGACTTGCTTAATCGCATCAAGGAGCGGGATATTGACTTGAACTTTCCGAAAGGTCTCTAGAATGTCCTTCTCGGCTTCTTCCTTCTTTGATTGCCTAAACCTGCCAGGAAAGGGCACATTTAGTGGAATAGAACTAGAAAAAGTCGAATTGGGACTTACCTTGGTGGTTTGGGATGGTTTAGGAGGACTAGATGAATTCGGCAAGGTTTGGTCATCCTTGGCCGTGGGCTTTGCTCCCTGTGCTTCTTCTTGCAGCAACTTGTCCTCCTCGTCTTGACTTGATTTGGATGTATTTGAGTCCGTTCCAACCTGTTTACCACTTTTCAACATGATGGCCTTAGCGGTTTCAAATCCTCCCTTTGGGTTCATAACGGTTGAACTAGGCAATCTGCCTTGTTCTCTAATTTGCCCCATAAATTCGGCAATTTGACCCATTTGCTTCTCCAAATTGTCCACCCGTTTGTCTTGGATTTGTCTCTCCTTATTTTGAGTTTATACTTCATGCGTCAAAGTAGTAAGTAACTTAACAACTTGATCATTATCCAAAGACATACCTGAGGTTGTTGGGGCAGATTGCACTTGGTTTTGATTGGGGACGAATGGCTTTGTATAAAAGCCCGGTGGTTGTTGCCTAAATCCTCCTTGGGGTTGTTGAGGATCCCGCCATTTGAAATTTGGATGGTCCCTCCACCCCGGATTGTAGGTATTAGAGTATGGATCATGGCGTGGTTGATTTTGGTTCCCAAAACCCACGGCATTGGCAGATTCCCAACCCCCATTCTCAATTAATTTAGGGCATTGATCGTTGGCATGTCCTTGCATAGAGCACACGCCACACACACTTGGTCCATGAATCTTCATTCCCTCGGCCAACTGAGAAACAATAGAAGTAAGGTTAGCTAATTGGGATTGAATTTCGGGCATAGAACTTACCTCATTCACTTGTGGCCGTGGGGGGTCTCTTTGTCCAACACCTTCGTATTGTTGTGCATTATGTGCTCGGTTGGCAATTAGAACTTTTGCAGCCCCCGGAGTTTTATCCACCAACGCACCTCCCACCGAGGCATCAAGCATTTGGCGTTCCATGGGAAGGAGTCCTTCGTAGAAGTATTGAATGAGCAGCTCCTCCTTCATTTGATGCTGTGGACAAGAAGCAACAAGTGATTTAAAACGTTCATAATAAGAAGGAAACGATTCACCTTGATTTTGTTGGATGCCACTAATCCGTTTCCTCAAGAGAATGACTCTTGACGTTGGGAAAAACTTCTCCAAGAAAGCTCCTTTCATACTATCCCAAGATGTAACCGTTCCGGGTGCTAACTCGTAAAGCCAATCCTTCGCCTTTTCCAAAAGTGAGAATGGAAAAGCCTTCATCATCAGAATGTTCCCGTCGACATTTATGGGTGTCATGCTCGAACAAACAACCTCGAACTCCTTGAGATGCTTGTTGGGATCTTCCATGGAAAGCCCATGGTATTTCGGAATGTGGTGCAACAAGCTTGACTTCAACTCAAATTCATCGGTCTTGCCTTGGGCAGCCGCGGGGTATTGAATGCATAATGGTGCGGCATTGGCCAAACCCGAGGCAGAAAGCTCCTTGATGGTTCGATTGTCCGCTGCCATGGTTGGTACTTCCTCTTCAAACTTTGCCGTGGCCTCCTCTTCAACCTCAACTTCTTGCTTTTCTTCTTCAGGTTCGGGACTAGGAGGATTAGACTCTTGCAATTTCTTTTTCCTTCTCAAAGTCCTCTCGAAATCGCCGTCAAAGTCGGAGATATGCTCACGAACAGGTTGTGAGCTACGGGTCATAAACTAGTACCTACACACAAGAGCAAACAAGATAAGTAACCCACTTAATAGACTCGGCACAAGTAAGAAAATAAGTTGCCACACACGGCACAAAAACAAAACACATACACACGGTGCAAAATTTAAAACAAAACAGAAACCAAACAATTTAAACAAGACCCAAGACAAGGGATTAGCAACTTTGCTAATCCCCGACAACGGCGCCAAAATTTGATGCGTTACGAATGTGACACATAAATTAAACCCTATTTGTGACAATTGTAGTAATGATGTAAGTAGGGATCGTTCTAACCGGGGATTAACTAGGGGTGCTAAACACTCGACTTAAATAAATAAAACTAATCTTTAAACACTTAATTCACTTAACGAAAACTCAAAATAAGTCCACAAGACTCCAAATACTTAAAAACACAAAATAAGATAGAGTAAGACTAACAAAATATGGGGGGGGGATTGAGGTTTTGACGAAATTAAACTAAAATGCACAGATTGTAATTAAGGGCAAAATGTAAATATGAATGTGATGAAAATATGGATGAATGCTAGCTAGAAGGTTCTTCTCCACACATGTTACACTTGCATACAAGATGATTTTCGGTTGGTCTTTCGATGAATTATGAAACTCAACACCTCGGGTTAATTAGGTCCGCTTAAATTAACCGTCAAGTTTTCCTCAAGCTAATGAATTGGATGATTGCATACGACAACCCAAAGCATTCCCCACAAGTTCCCTACATGAATTGCATAATAGAGATACAAACAAGAATCATTAAGTTCTTTGAAAACCATAAGTGTTGACGAGGCATTCGTTACTATGATGAGCATGAAACTAGTGCCAAGAATTCATTTAACGCGATTGTTTATAAGCAACCTCCACTACTTTGTGAATATAAGTTCATAACTATTAGGTGAAACTCACTTATATTCTAGTGTCATATTCACGCATGAAAATTAAGCGTGCACTCTCAATAAACATACATAAATAAGTTATCAATCAAACAGTTAAACAAATTGAATCCACAACTCATGAAATTCCAACCAAAGGTAATCAATTCATATTGCAAGCATAAACATGGTTTCGAATCACCCCCTAGCTAATGGGGGGTTTAGTTCCTCATACGTACAAAACAAAGATAAGTAAATTTAACCATTGAAATCGAGGAAAAGAAACACCTAAAAATTCCAACAACTCAAACTTGAATTGTATGAACGTTTAGGCACTCTTCTCCTCCTCTTTGTTGTCGCACAAGATCTATGGATAGGTTTTGGGGTGGTATTTGTATGGAGGAATGAGTGTTTGATGGTTGGAATGGCTGCAATAGAGGAGAAAATGCTGGAAAACTGGAGTGGGATGCACGGCACAAGATGTTCTAAGGGGAAGATGGTGTAGATTATTGATAGGGGCATATTTATGCACCTTAGTTTAGCTTGTCTTGTGCATTTAAAGTGTTTTTCCTTAGTAAAGTAGTCTTTTAAGCTAGTTTTATGTATTTTCAGGATTTAAGGGCAAAGTATGCAAAAGGATGCATTTTGGAGCAAATTAGAGCTTGGAATGGATATCATATGCTTGGAGCCAAGAGGATGGACGAAATTATTGCAGCCACCAATCACCCTAGCTGTCACTCACATGCTTTCCCATTCTATAATTCACCCACATGCTCTCCCATCATCATTCCACACCTCCATTGCAGCCACCAACCAACCTAGCTGTCACCCACATGCTCTCCCATCATCATTCCTTCTTTAATCCATTCAGCCACATGCTTTCCCATGTGATTATTCAGCCACATCCATGCACTCTTCATGATGGCAGCCACATTCTCTCCCTAGCTGTCATATTCCCTCTTTAATCATTCATCCACCTATAAATAAACCTCCATTGCAGCCACAAATGATGGATTCATTCACCATTCACGCCAGAAATTCATCCCCTCTCTCTAACACATCCATACTTCACCATTCTTCATATTTTCTGCCCAAAAATACGCCTTGAAGTCCCCTACATCCATCCCTATCCTAAACACATCATTCTACACCATCCATAACCCCCAAAACCTATCCTTAGACCTTGTGCCGCAACAAAGAGGAGGAGAAGGGCCTAAACGTTCATACAATTCAAGTTTGAGTTGTTGGAATTTTTAGGTGTTTCTTTTCCTTGATTTCAATGTTTAATTTCAATTCTCTTTGTTTTGTGCGTATGAGGAACTAAACCCCCCCTTGGCTAGGGGGGATTCGAAATACATGTTTATGCTTGCAATATGATTTGATTACTTCCAATTGCGTTTCATAAGTTGTGAATTCAATTTACTTATCTATGTGAATTAAATTGATTTGTGTGTGTTGGTTGAGAGTGCACGCTTAATTATCATGCATAAATTGGATGCTAGGATATAAGGAAATTTCACCTAATCGTTATGGAATTATATTCACAAGTAGTAAAGGTTGATGATCTCAATCGCGTTAAGTAAATTCTTGGCATAAGTTTCATGCAATCATAGTAACAAGTGCTTCGTCAACGCTTATGGTTTTCATAGAACTTAATGATTCTTGCTTGTATCTCTATTATGCAATCATGTAGGGGACTTGTGGGGAATGTTTTGGGTTGTCGTATGCAATCATCCAATTCAATAACGTTAGGAAAATCTGAGGGTTAATTAGTGCAATTCACGGTTAATCTGGGGCGTTGAGAATTCATGGTTTATTGAAAAGCAATTAGAAATCGTTTTGTGTGCAAGTGTGACATGTGTGGAGAAGAACCCTCTAGCTAGCATTTCATCCATATTTTCATCAAATTCATCTTTACAATCTGTTTGAATTACATTCTGTGCATTTTATTTAATTTCGTCAAAAACTCAATCCCCCTTTGCTTTAGTGTCCAACTTAGTTAGAAAGTGTCTTAGTTTGTGTTTTTAAGTGTTTTGATTCATTTTATTACCCAATTTCGTCCAAAGTAGTCAAAGTGCTCAAAACTGCCCAGAAAGTGTTTTTAAGGCTGTTTTGAGTGTTTTGGGTGTTGTTTGAGTCTTTTGGTTTGTTTTAGTGTTTTAAGTGTTTAGTTTTGCATTCTTTGAGTCTAGTTCAGTGTTTTAAACTTTATTTTACGTTTTTGAGTCAGTTTCCAAGTGATTTTGCAATCCCTCCTAATCCCCGGTTAAGAACGATCTCTACTTATACTTATACTACAATTGTCACAAGAGGGTTTTAATTTGTGTGCGTATAATTCTCGCATCAAATTTTGGCGCCGTTGTTGGGGATTAGGAAAGTTGCTAATCCCTTGGATTGTTATTTTCTGTTTAGTTTTATTTTGTTAAAGTTTTTTTTTTATTTGTGTTTTGTTTTGTTTTGTTGATTTTAGGTACTAGAGAAGCAAGACATGGCACTTGCCAATATTCAAGCTCAAATAACAAATCTTACTTCTCTTTTGTCACAAACGCAAAGAGTTGGTAAATTTGATCATAATCAATCAAGAAACGACGTGTTTTCCAATACTTACAATTCGGATTGGAGTGATCATTCAAACTCTATGTGGTGGGAACCTCAACATGTTCAACAAGAAGGTTATTGGCAGCCATATGAGGAGTTCTATTCAACGTCTATGCAGCCACCACAACCTCATATACAATATGCCCAACCAAACTCAGGTTTGTCAATAGATTATGATAAAGTTCTTAATGAATTAATTTCTTCGGTGCAGGGCTCACAAAACCAAGTCGAGGAGGCTCAACAAGGAGAATATTGGCAACCATATGAGGAGTTCTATACAACACCTATGCAGCCACCACAACCTGCCCAAAGCAATGTAGGTAATTCAAGTGATAATGATAAGATTTTTCAATTACTTACTACTTTGACGCAGGAAGTCCAAACTCAAAACAAAGAGAGGCAAATCCAAGACAAGAGGGTGGACAACTTGGAGAAGCAAATTGGGCAGATAGCGGAGTTCGTAGGACAATTTCGTGACCAAGGCAAACTCCCTAGTTCAACCATTGTAAATCCGAAGGTAGGATTTGAAACCACCAATGCTATCACGTTAAGAAGTGGCAAGGAGGTTGGAACGGACCCTCAACCATCAAAATCAAATCACAAGGAAGATGAAAGATTGCAATTTGAGGAAGAGGAACACACCCAACACACGGCAAGGGTGGAAACACCTTTGCCGCAGGCACCTATTGCTCCTACGCCATCCAATTCAGGTAAGGTTGTTCCAAATTTAATTCTTTCTAACCCCATTCCACCCAATGTCCCTATTCCTTGCAGGTTCATGAATTCCAAGGAAGAAGAAAGTGAAAAAGACATCTTGGAAGCCCTTCCAAAGGTGCAAAGTATGGAATATCAAGAATTCGTCAAAGAAGATGTTCTTGAGGCAAACAACCCCAAAGAAGTTGAATTTTATGACACAGGACAAGGACCAATCCTCACATCACATCTGGCCGAGTGCAAAGTCCCTGAAACGTTCAAAGAAGATGTGTTTATCTTTGAGTTCTTATTGGAGCACATAGGTAAGCCACTTCCTCGAATTTCAATTTCCTTTTATACTAACAGGTTGTTGATGATTCAGGCACCCAATCTTGAATTTAAACCTTTACCGGATCAATTCAAGTATCACCTTCCATTCAAAGATATATTCCATGCCGTGGGTTCCAATTGAGCCTAAGAAGGTCTCGTCCGGCTGCAAGACGTAAAAGAAAGCGCTACTTGGGAGGCAACCCAATACACTGAATAAAACAAAGCATGTTCATTGATTTTCGAGAAATTACAAGTGGAAAAAAAAAAAAAAGTGTCTAACAAAGAAAGAGAAAGATGGAGCCTTCACAAAGGTTGTTTACGTGAAGCCCCACTACGTGGCAAAACTCTAGGAGCAAGAGGCATCGGAGCGGGAGGCATCGGAGAAAGAGGCATCGGAGCGAGAGCCATAGGAGCGGGAGGCATAGGAGCGGGAGGCACCGAAGATAGATCATTCGAGGCCCCAATACTTGGTGGAACGCTAGATGACGCAGGAAAAAGTGCATCTGGAAGAAAGCCGCAAGCCTTTGACGGTCACTTTGAATTCGACCTTGAGATTCTTGCATCTCATCAAGCTTCCTCTTCATGCCTGTCAAATAATTATTTGCAAGCACGTGCAAACTTCTATTCTCGTGCTTAAGCTGTTTGATCTCTTGCTTGAGATTTTCCACCTCTGCCATCAATGATTCAACCTGACGGGATCGAGCAAGTAGGCGTTGGCCCATGTTGGACACAGAGCCCGCGCACTGAACACTGAGAGCTAGGGACTCTTGAACGGCCAACTCATCGGACCGTCCTGAAAGCAGCTGACTATCTTTAGGAGTGAGGAGGTTCCGAGCTACTATCGTAGTTGTTGTTGCATCTGTCATCACAGAGTCTTCACCTGTAAAAGGGCCATTAGAAGATAAGAAAGACGGGCACCATACCTTACCCTGACGCGGCGCGACCGGATCACTGCTGAGACTCAAATCTAAGCAAATGTTAGATAGGTTAGATGGGTTAGCCATTTTTCAAGAAGTTAAAAGAGAAGGGTCGGATGGAGTAAAATCTCAACGGTCCGGAGACGATTTTCACGAATGGGCAATCTTCAAAGTGTGCATGTTAGAGGTGATCGATCACCTCTATAAAAGGAGAGGCGATACAATCACCGATTCAGAATTGAAGAGACACCACTCTTCAATCCCGGATTTTCCTGCGTAAAGTTTGCCAACTCTTCAGACGCAATCCCGGCTTTTCAGATAAAGCGTGCAACTTTGTCAAAAGATCTCTGACAAAGTTGAAGACGCGTTGAGGCCGAGAATGCAGCTACACACTTTTGCCGACAAGCGTGGATGACAAAGCCGAAATCCCGGCTTTTCAGAAAACGCGTGCAACTTTGTCAAAAGATCTCTGACAAAGTTGAAGACGCGTGGAGGTCATTGCCGCATCCGCACTACTACTTGCCATTACAATTCCTATATACATCAACATTCATGGCAAGGCATACACCCAAAAACGCATGACTTTCCTTCTCGGCCGAGAATGTAGCTGCAACCAAACCTCTCAAACATGCTCAGTTTTCTTCTTCCCTTGAGAACATATATTCAACCATTGATGTATCCCCCAAAGAAGATACCAGATGCCTGGAGTACAGATGAGGCAAGAGGAAACGGTGGATCGAAGCATGTGGAGACAAGCGCAACAAATATATGTGCTGATTCATTCGCTGCTTCTTCAAAAGCAAAAGTATCTCATATCATCAAGGGCGAAAGCAAAGGTATCTCATATCATGATCTTTCCCTGTCTTTTCCTTTGTCCTTGTTATTACTCGCATGGCAAAGTGAAGTGAGCAATCAGCCGACACTTGGAGTCAGTCTTCCGATCTGGAACCGACTACCTGGAATCTATTCCCTGGTTGTTTACCTAGCGTTGCTCTCGAGTAGTCATCTTCAAAGGTTGATACACTTCCAGAGAAGGGACCACATCTGCTTGGAGAACAGCTAAGACGAGTGACAAGGAAATATCAATCTTGTGGATAGTCAGCAAACGCAACAACTGCATATGCTGAGTTATCCTCTAACCCTCTTCAATACGAATTGGAAAGATTGAACAAAGAAACAGGTCATCACCTCCACCTCGTGCTTGCCTGCCATGTGTCAGCATCCTCCAGCCCAGTTCAAGATTAGCCTGTGGAAAAACTCACGATCAAGCCTCAATGCAATCACCAAGGAGAAGATGGAATTTACACTCCATAACCAGATTTGCATCCCTAAACTCTTCTCTTTGTTAGATACATTCTGCCATGTTTAGTATGTTTAGTTGCTGTTTATGTGTTTACTTTTGTTTGGTGTGAATTTAGGCTTAAAACATTGAGGACAATGTTTGATTGAAGTGTGGGGGGGTAACTAAGTATGTTGATGCAAATTCGTTGGATTTTATCACCCATAACTTCAAGTGTTGTTCCTTGCTGTTTTAAAATGTTTTTAAGCTGATTTGGAGTGTTTTAGTGTGTTTTGTTTTATAACTCCGGAAATCACATAAAAATTTGAAAAACATGTTTTGAAAAGCCTAAAAAGAGTGTTTTGAGTCGTTTTTGTGTGTTTGTGTCGTAGGTCACCTTCCAACACAATAATGAGGATTTGGTTTTTAATTGCATGACTGTTAAGAAAGAGTTATAAACATGGAGAAAAGTTTGATATACTATTGGTATATGCTTGGTTATGGTTATAATGTATAACTTCATATGCAATCCTAAAAGAAAAATTAGTTTTTGTAACATGCTTGAAGGAAGGAACTCAAACAAACATTACAACCCTGAGAGACCTGAGCTTTAAACATTCTTTGGAGAGTATTAATCAGTGATTCTTGTTTTCAAACTCGTTGCATGATCTCATTATTCTTGCTTGGTTGCTAATTAGAAGGCGTTTCATCATTTAGTTCCAAATGCTAGAACTTGCATCCATTCCAGTCAAAGCATGATTGCATAATATATATCAAGATGAAGTGTGTAGTGAAGCCATCAACCAAACAGCCAACCCATGCACTATGTATATATATTGTAGGTCATAACCCCCATTGAGCCATTGTTAGCCTTTGTTCTTTGTTTACCTATATCATCCCCACCTAGCCTAGATTAGGACCACCCATACCCTTGTTCTTGAAGCATAGTAAGCATGACTTAGAGGGAATCCTTTCGAATATGCAAAACAACAAGTGTGGGGGAATTTGTGTGTGTGTGTTGATATGCCACGAAAAGAAAGAAGGCATGAAAAAAAATAAAAATAAAAATAAAAATATTCGTGGAAAAAGAAAAAGAAAAGAAAAAAGTTGTGAAAAGAAAGAAAAAGAGGATGAAATAAGTGAAAATAAGCTCACATGTTTGTGGTAGTTGAAGAAAGGGTCCAAAACGTTGAATATGGCCCTAAGAGTTGTGTGAATTTTCCCCTTCTGTGTCTAAGTGAGTTTCTGCTATCATAAGTGGTTCTAAGTGTAAAATTTCATTACTTTGCTTGCTATTGCTTAAAGAACGTTTGTTATCCTTACCTTTCATTGTTAGCCAATCAACCTTACCCCATTACAATCCTTATGCTTCAATCTTGATCATGATGTTGTCAATAATGTGGAGTTTGGAATTGATGTAAGCATATGGTGTCCCTGGTTCTCGCATCTAATTGGTAGCATTCCATTCATGAGATCATATCTAAACATGGTTATTAACTCCGAAAATTGCTTTCTTTGCGATACCTATATGTGAGTGTTCATTTTCATGTTTACATGAATCTTCTCACATATGACTAGATTAGGGTGTGTAGTTAGAAAATCTGAGTGAAAATTGAGTGCATATCTTGTAAGGATTTGAGCAAATTCTCTAAAGCATGTTACTACATTCAAAACATGGTTTTAAATGCTTAATTGTGAACAAGTATATGGTGACTATGATTAAGAATGTACTTAAGTGTGAAGATGACTAAAATCTGTGGAGATAATGAATTTTTAACATGTCATGTGCATTGGAAATCCCTGAGACGATTGTTGGAAGGTTTAGGTTGTGTTTTACTTGTTTAGTGTCGTTTTGTTTGTTTGTTATCGTTTTGTTTTGCTAGAGGACTAGCAAAAGCTAAGTGTGGGGGAATTTGATAGGGGCATATTTATGCACCTTAGTTTAGCTTGTCTTGTGCATTTAAAGTGTTTTTCCTTAGTAAAGTAGTCTTTTAAGCTAGTTTTATGTATTTTCAGGATTTAAGGGCAAAGTATGCAAAAGGATGCATTTTGGAGCCTTTTGGAGCAAATTAGAGCTTGGAATGGATATCATGCTTGGAGCCAAGAGGATGGACGAAATTATTGCAGCCACCAATCACCCTAGCTGTCACTCACATGCTTTCCCATTCTATAATTCACCCACATGCTCTCCCATCATCATTCCACACCTCTATTGCAGCCACCAACCAACCTAGCTGTCACCCACATGCTCTCCCATCATCATTCCTTCTTTAATCCATTCAGCCACATGCTTTCCCATGTGATTATTCAGCCACATCCATGCACTCTTCATGATGGCAGCCACATTCTCTCCCTAGCTATCATATTCCCTCTTTAATCATTCACCCACCTATAAATAAACCTCCATTGCAGCCACAAATGATGGATTCATTCACCATTCACGCCAGAAATTCATCCCCTCTCTCTAACACATCCATACTTCACCATTCTTCATATTTTCTGCCCAAAAATACGCCTTGAAGTCCCCTACATCCATCCCTATCCTAAACACATCATTCTACACCATCCATAACCCCCAAAACCTATCCTTAGACCTTGTGCCGCAACAAAGAGGAGGAGAAGGGCCTAAACGTTCATACAATTCAAGTTTGAGTTGTTGGAATTTTTAGGTGTTTCTTTTCCTTGATTTCAATGTTTAATTTCAATTCTCTTTGTTTTGTGCGTATGAGGAACTAAACCCCCCCTTGGCTAGGGGGGATTTGAAATACATGTTTATGCTTGCAATATGATTTGATTACTTCCAATTGCGTTTCATAAGTTGTGAATTCAATTTACTTATCTATGTGAATTAAATTGATTTGTGTGTGTTGGTTGAGAGTGCACGCTTAATTATAATGCATAAATTGGATGCTAGGATATAAGGAAATTTCACCTAATCGTTATGGAATTATATTCACAAGTAGTAAAGGTTGATGATCTCAATCGCGTTAAGTAAATTCTTGGCATAAGTTTCATGCAATCATAGTAACAAGTGCTTCGTCAACGCTTATGGTTTTTATAGAACTTAATGATTCTTGCTTGTATCTCTATTATGCAATCATGTAGGGGACTTGTGGGGAATGTTTTGGGTTGTCGTATGCAATCATCCAATTCAATAACGTTAGGAAAATCTGAGGGTTAATTAGTGCAATTCACGGTTAATCTGGGGCGTTGAGAATTCATGGTTTATTGAAAAGCAATTAGAAATCGTTTTGTGTGCAAGTGTGACATGTGTGGAGAAGAACCCTCTAGCTAGCATTTCATCCATATTTTCATCAAATTCATCTTTACAATCTGTTTGAATTACATTCTGTGCATTTTATTTAATTTCGTCAAAAACTCAATCCCCCTTTGCTTTAGTGTCCAACTTAGTTAGAAAGTGTCTTAGTTTGTGTTTTTAAGTGTTTTGATTCATTTTATTACCCAATTTCGTCCAAAGTAGTCAAAGTGCTCAAAACTGCCCAGAAAGTGTTTTTAAGGCTGTTTTGAGTGTTTTGGGTGTTGTTTGAGTCTTTTGGTTTGTTTTAGTGTTTTAAGTGTTTAGTTTTGCATTCTTTGAGTCTAGTTCAGTGTTTTAAACTTTATTTTACATTTTTGAGTCAGTTTCCAAGTGATTTTGCAATCCCTCCTAATCCCCGGTTAAGAACGATCTCTACTTATACTTATACTACAATTGTCACAAGAGGGTTTTAATTTGTGTGCGTATAATTCTCACATCAATTATGGAAGAATTTCTGTGGTGAATGGAGGTGTGGAATGAATGATCTTTTGTGGCTGCAATGGATGCTTATTTATAGATGGATGAATGATTAAAAGAGGGAATATGACAGCTAGGAGGGAATGATTAAAAGAGGGAATGCATGTGGAAGTGTGGCTGCAATGAAGGAGAAAAGCTGGAAAATTGGAATGGGATGCACGGCAAGGTGATGTTTGGTGCTGGAAATGAATGTGTTTGCATGTGAATTAAAGCTAGGGTGAATGATGATGAATGCATGTGGATTAAAGAGGGAATATGGAAGAGAATGTGGTGCAATGATGAAGTGGGAAGCTGGAAATGCAAATGGGATGCACGGCAAGGGCTTGTGGATGCTGAAATTGAATGTGTTTGCATGTGAATTAAAGCTAGGGTGAATGATGATGAATACATGTGGATTAAAGAGGGAATAGATGGTTTTGCTGGTTCTAAGGCTTTGTTTGATTGGGCTAGGCCCTTTGTTTTATGTCCTAAAGTGCATACAAGGCTTCAATTTCGTCCAACACTTTGGCTCCAAGCATAAGCTATCCATTCTAAGCCCAATTTTGCTCCAAAATGCTCCAAAATGCACATTTTTGCTTCCTTAGCCATATGAACCTAGAAACACACGAAATTGGCATAAAGGACTAAAATAACTAAAGAAACACAACGTAAATGCACGAGAACAAGCCAATTAAGTCGCATAAATATGCTCCTATCAAGAGCTTTAGATAATTTAGCCATCTTATTCTCATAAAAGTGACCCCACTTCTACTCTCGTATAGGTGACCACTGAATAAGATTACTCTGCAATATTCCTCTTATTTATAATAACATGTCAGTTTCATTAAGTATATACACCCTAAATCTTCTGTAGACAACATACTTCTCCCACCATAGGAATGAGGTATATAATGTGTTAATTTCTTTGAATCATGCCTCACTAGTTTGCCTATTGAATTTAGGCAATGGGATCTCCAATCAACCAAGTTAGGTTCTGTCTGGCTGATTCATTAGTTATGTTTAGCCTCTTTTCCCTCAATGATAAAACTTACTCTCTAATCAGTCTTTTATAATTGGTGCCACTAGGTTGACTACTAAGTAATTTGCTAACACTTGGGGGCAAACTCCCCACATTTAAGGTATTTTCCAAGAGGTCTCCAACCTTTCAATACCTCAAAAACACTATTTTAAGAGATAATATTTCTCTTCTAAAAGAAAATTACTTGTATACATCTATTTCACAAAGATAAGCGAGTTACACCCCACAATTCCCTTATATTGTGCTTTAGTACTATCAATATATCATTCTCCATGCTTAAGAATTAGGAAACTATATGTTCTCTTAATCTATCTTCATTTCCCATGCCATTTACTAGTAACTCATGCTCATTAAAACTTTGCCTTTCTCCTTTCATAAAATTTGAATGTGATATAAATATGCAATCTCTAATATCAAATGCTTGACCAATTTTCCATGGAAGGAAAAATAAAAAGGGGCAGTCGGTGGGTGAGAAAAATAATAAAATATTATGAGGTATGGATTGCTCTTTCTAGGTTTCCAAGTTTGGAGACTAATTTGGATGTTTGATGAATTATCTTTTTAAATGTTTGGAGTTTATTAAAATCAATTGGAACTTGGAGTTTATTTTTAATTGTTGTGTCCATGTCGTATCATGTCTTCGTTTTTAGAAATTTGACATATTTGTGTCTTTTTATGTAGTATTCATGTGTCCGTGTCCGTGTCTATGCATTATAGAAAATAATGGTCTACCCAAATTTAATTTGCAAAATTTTCTCATCTGTGAAAGAGCTTCAATACTTTCTAAAGAAGACCTACATGAGTGCAAGCTTGAAGAATGGCAAGAAATGTCAAGTGGTTTTGTTTCAAGCCTAGCTCCACCATAGATTGAGGGCTAGTTTGGTATTGTTGTGCTTTATAAAAAAAAATTGCTTCTATATTGTGAGAATAAACAACTATAAAATAAAGCAGTGGAGTGTTTGTTAAATTTTGTTTTGTTTTTGTTTTTGTAAAAGTGCTCTTAGCAACAAAATAAGTGTACGAGTGTTTGGTATCATTTTATATAAACTGATGTGATTATGTTAAATGATTAAAAATGATATGATGGAAATGATTTAATGATTTATGAATGCTGATAAACTCATCCCGCTACCTTATCTCCTGACCCACTTTTCAATAACAAATTTGACGCCAGTATTAAACGTAAATAACATCTAAGGACCAAAGCTAAAAAGAAAAAGAAAGGGTAAATTACACAAAGCTACCTCAATTATGGGTCGAACCATAATCTCATACCTCCTGTTTTAAACATTGCAATGTCATACCTTAACGTATGAATTCGTTGCAATATCAAATCTCCGTTAAATATTCTGTCAATTTCGTTGTTAAGTGATGATGTGACATGGGTGGGGTCCAGTCCTCACCTAACTGAATTTAAAAATTAATAAATTATTAATTTTTTATGGGCAAAAGACTGTTTATTATCCTGAAGTTTTAGTGATTTTCAATATTTAGTACATCAAGTTTTTTTTGTCCTAGAGTCATACCTAAAGTGTAAATTTTGGGACAGTCTCATACATCCGTTAGTCCAACTATTAAGTCTACCGTTAACTTGTGACGTGGTGCCCATGTGGACAATGACTGGGTGCCACGTGTCATTAAAAAAATAAAAATATTAAACTATTAAAATAATTAATTAAATAAAAGTAAAAAAGAAAAAAAAAAAAAAAAAAAAACCAAGAACACCTTTGTCTTCCCCACCCCGACCCCCCTCCATTCTCCCTCCCTTCTACCTCCCTTCTTCTGTGCTTGCTTGCTTCCTTGCTTCTTCCCAGGCCCCGTGTCCAAACCTATTTCCGTCAATCTCATCCTGTAAACCCCTCATCCGACCACCATTCTAAACACATCCCCTCCTCCGTGGATCCACTCACATCCCCTTCTCTGTCGTCCCCACCCCAATCTCATCTCCAATTCTCTTTCATAAATTCCATTCCTAATCCCACAAACATGGAGAAAGGAAGA
This sequence comes from Pyrus x bretschneideri, assembly GCF_019419815.1. Taxonomy (NCBI): domain Eukaryota; kingdom Viridiplantae; phylum Streptophyta; class Magnoliopsida; order Rosales; family Rosaceae; genus Pyrus; species Pyrus x bretschneideri. The sequence goes on from NW_025999694.1 coordinate 16,593, forward strand.
CCCATCCCTACCGTCGTCCGAGCACTTTTCTCCCTTCGCCGGAGACCTCGTTGGCTCCATCCTTGATCTAGAAATATACGGCTTCTCTCTCTCTCTCGCTCTGTGGCTCTCTATCTCTCTCGCAAAGCTCCCATAGGCATCTCCAATGGCGGTTATCAAACCCTAACTAGGTATCGTTGTTGCACATATATATTATTCCACTTCTCAATCAGCAGAAAAAATCACAATTTTCGAATTTGAATGCTTTTTTTTTTTTTTGGAACTTAGTTCAAACAATTTTATATTCAATCCTCGATTGTTTTTGTTTTTTGGTTTGATAGTATTTGCCTGAACACACCTAGATTTTGCAGCATTTTGGATGAATTGTTATCCAAATCTTGTTGCTTAGCGATAGTGCTTGAAACTGGCTGTGATTTT
>NW_025999695.1:0-16225 GCF_019419815.1 Pyrus x bretschneideri
GGGGCTGGCTGGGTTAGGCCAGCCGGTTAGCCCTTTTCTCCTTTTTTAGCTTAGTGGGGCCCACAAGACCTTTGGCCTAACCCTCAGTTGGAGACGATTTTCGTGTTTTTTCGGGCTATTTTCGGCCCTATGGCCCTTTGACCAGATCGGTTAAAGATGGCCCAACAAGCCTAGAAGCCTCCATTTCCTCTACTGCATCAGGCTGGCTAGCTGGCTCATTTTGGCTAGCCCACTGGCCTGGTGTCTGGTTTTTGGCCGAGTGGGGTCCACAAGTCCTTTGGCTTAGTTCTCGATTGGAGACGATTTTCGTGTCAAAATGGGCTATATTTTGGCCTATGGTCCTTTGGCCAGGTTGGTTGGAAATGACCTTAGTTTTTTTCTTAGGGTGTGAGAAGGGTTTCAGATAGATTGAGGGATTTCACGTAGAGCATTTTAAGTTTGTTGAGTTGGAAGGGTCTTTTCATGTTGCAGAAGTTGTTCTATTTATAGGGTTGATGATCTGATAAACAAATTATACCAAATAAAGAGCTTTAATGGAACTATGTCACTTGGCATTTACCTGAATATTCTTTCTTTATCGCTTTTAATCCCTTCATCAGTCGAAACTGAACTTCATCTAGTGTTGGCTTCTTGATTTAAACCATGATTCTGAACCTAGTCCCTTTATGCAATTAATTCATTCTTATTTGATCAAGAATGAATTATGATCTTTAGAATAATTTGTATCTAAATACAGTTCATTCTAATCCTTAGCAATTTTAGTTCATTAATTGCTCGACCGAGCCACGTTTGAGCTTAATCATTTCACTCTTACTTCCATGAAGACTCGATCGAATTAGTCATTTCGTGGGCTGAAAGCCGACTGACCTAAAGGGTCCTTATTGGGCGGAAGAATATGCCTTTTCAACTTGAGTTAGCCCATTCTCAGTCCAAGCTTTTATTTCAAGTCCAAATAAAACCCCACTATTGATCCAGGCTGGTTGGTTAAGTAGCAAAAACTGAAAGGCAAATCATCAAAGGATGGTTGGCTAAGTATTATACCAACTTTCAGACATTCAAATAATGAAAAGTAGCCCTTCAAATTAACAATAAGTCCATGGAAAAAAATGTTAGGGCAAATTCTAGCCACAACTTTCTGTTTGTCCTACGGGAAAAGTCCCTTGCCAAAGACAAGGGTTGGCCAAAAGTTGTCCCCACCCGTTGGTTATTAGTTGCACGTAATATTTGAAGTCTTAGGTCAATTATAACCGCCTATTTTTTTCTTCTCCTTATTTGGATGTATCCCATATTCGTTAGAACTTGAAAAGAACAACCACTATAGGGGTAATTAGAAACTTTATTGCTACTCATACTAATGTAATCCCCAAATTTTCGTTATTGTTTACACCACTAAAATATTCGACTTGAATTAATGGCATTCTCACCAAGACTTGCATGGCACAGATACATTGCCATGATGACATTTCATGCTAATGCAAGGACATGTGTTAATTTCTCTTCACGTGTTATTGTATTATGACACTAAATGCCACCATAATTGTGTTCATGTGCCATGTAAATTGTTCTCTATCCCCACATTCCTCTAAAGAACTTTAGGCCCCATAGGAAGAGATTGGAATAATGGTAACTAGGGACTATTACTTGTGAGTGATTTTACTCATTTGTGATTTGGTATTCTATTAGTTTCAATGACGGGATTAAGTGATCCTATTTTTCAAAGAAAATCATTTTCTAAGAAGAAATACCTCACGTGTGCTTCTCCATGCCATAAAGTGATTTTAAATCTCATTTAATGCATGTTTTAATTTTTGCAAAAATCTTCCTCCAATAATTCTTAGTGTTCTAAAAAACGCCCTAGGTGGCTGCCTAGGCGCTAGATGCCTTGGAACCAAGGTGATTTTGTGCAAAACGGCTGGAAAAATCAGGGTGGCTCTAGGCGGCCGCCTAGGTGGGCTAGGCGGCCGGGTTTTTTTTTTTTTTTTTTTTTTTTTTTTTTTTTTTTGTGAAATTTGTTTAAAGTCTAAGTTCTAATTATACCCTGAAATTTTGTTAATTTTATAGAATAGGTGTGTTGTGTATCAACTTAAATTCCGGGATGCTAAAGATAAGTATCTTACATTACTAAATTTCCTTATTTTCCTCCTATTTTCCATTTTATGTTGTTTTAAATTGTGAACTTGTTGTACATGTGTCATCCTACAATACTCCTCACTATGGTTATATGGCATATATGCTTAATGTGTTTTTAAATTTTGGACTCATTGGATACTCTTTTTGCATTTTATCATTATTTTATTATCTAATCCATGAATTTCATACAAGTATAATTTTTTGTAAGTGTCAATATGCACTTATTTACAAGATATACAAGAAATTTACCTAAATTCGCCTAGGCCGCCTAGGCGCTAGGCGCTAGCCCGCCACCTAAGTAGCACGTAATGTTTTTTAGAACCTTGATAATTCTACATATACAGTATCAAGAGTTTTCTTCTGCCGAAAACCCTAACCTTCTGTCTCTTAATTTTTCTTGACATCCTCTTCCTCCTCCATGGCTTCCATCAGGGCTTCATGCCTCATCGATCATTTTTGCAGAATTAGTTCAACCTGTCTTCGATTATTTTTGCAGAATTAGTTTTGTATATTTTGTTTAGTGGAATCAGTTTGTATATTATTTAGTAGAATCAGTTTATAACAACATAATATCGACATGATTTGGAGAGGAAACAATGTCAACCGGAAGGTTCATTGCTTCCCGTTGTGATTCTATCAAACCTACGGTACATTGGGTCATTTTTCTTGAAAGTATCTATAAACTCACGTGAATGGTGCCATTTCACCCGTTATTAGAGCAAGTGATTAAAGATTATTTATTTATTTTTATTTTTTATACTAAAATTCTTTAACCACTTAAGGTGCTTTATAAAGAGAAAAATGACTTCAACTTGTGTATGCATATATCATTCCTTCCACATAAAAATTTCCCTATTACAGAATGAAGATGTGAAGAACCTATAAGTCAAATTTTAAAATCCAATTAATTCAACCTCCAAAAAAAAAAAAAAAAAAAAAATCTGGAGGTCCTTAGAGCTGTTGTTTCTTGCAGTCTGGGGTGTTCCACCACCTTTTTTTGTTTGAATTTGATAATTTTTCTTTTAAGAGAAAGAAAAAATGAAAAGGCTATATAAGAAGAAAGCAGGGGTAAGGAGAGAATCCACTTAATAAAATTGTTCAAGAGCAACAACAGTAAGGGAAGGGAAGGGAAGTTCCTTCCTTCCTTATAGTTTCTCCACATTAGTAACTCAATTATCAACTTGCTTCAATAACTCTTCATGTGCGTTCTTCTTCTTAATGCTAACGAAGCTCTTTCTTTTTTTCTTGGTATTCAAATATAAATTTGTTGAAAATATTTTCTGGTGCTAAAACTTTGAAGCAGGCTATCAGATGAGTGTCTAGAGAAGGAAAGAGAAGGAAAAATCATGCCACTATTTATGGAAGAGAAGAAAAATAAAAGATGAATGAGATAGAAGTGTGAAAAGACATTACAACAATAAAGAGTATTTTCGTGAGTTAAACTCCAAAGAAAAAGGGAAATGATGTCATCTTCAACATATATTAACTTATGTCTCTCTTTGAAATGTTTAAAAAATGTTGTTTCAATATAAAATTAGTATTAAAAGTGTAATCTATGTGTAATTTTTTTAAGTATGTAATTAGGCACTTATTTAGATGTTATATGAAAAATTTACTTAAATTTGTCTAGTCCGCACTTAGATACTAGATCCCAACCCACCGACTGACTAGCACCTAAGATTTTTTTAAAACATTGGTATCAAGTACTTTTTTGATCCAACAGCTAGTAATTCTTTAATGTGATTATTTAATTAGAAAAATGAAATATATTGATGGTGATATATCGCTTTTGATATTGTAGTTTTGACCGGGTCACGTTATTATATTCAAATAATATCAATTGTTGCTTGGAACTTATTCTTGAATCAATTAACTAAGCGACGGACATTTCCTTTTAACATACTATTTTTAAATAATACTATAGATTTGATTAAATGTCATAGTTAATGTTTTAGATTTTAGATTTGATTTCAATCAAAATTATTTATTTTATGTATCATGAAGAAGATTTTTTTTACATGCATATCTTTTTTTGACGGAAAAAACGATATTCATTAAGAAGAGAACACGTACTCAAACATGGAGGATAGGGTGCATACTGGGTCTCGATAAAAATCTTGTCGGGGATTTCAACTCGAACGAAGGGAAAAAGAGTGTCCCGCACATTCAAACAAAGAGAACTAACCTCCTAATAGTACAATCAAATCAATTACTATCTAGGACAATCTTCCAACATAGCATCCATAATTAAATCTGGCGGATCTTCAAACCACACCATCTCAGTATCACTACCAATTTCTGCACATGCTAGCGGATGTGCCACCTAATTGGCTTCCCGTTAAGCATGAGAAGCTCTCAACTTGGGAAATGAAAGTAATAGTCGCCTAGTGTCATTGATAATTGGTCCCATTGTAGACACATCCTCTTCTTGTCTCTTCATGGCAGCAAGTACAATAGCAGAATCCCCTTCAAAATACACAGGCCCCCCATCTGGGATCAACTTATTGGCAAGAATAGAGCCCATATAGCTGCCAACAACTCTACCTGTAACAGAGAGGCAGCATGTGCAATGTGGACCCAAAGTCCAGCCACAAACTCACCCTCTTGGTTCCTGAAGACGACCTCTACTCCACCCTTTTATGCACTCTTCACCCATGCACCATCAAAATTGCATTTCACCCAAGTTGGAGGTGGAGCACTCGAACTTTGCATGTTGCGAGTCTGAGGGTCCTTACGCATTTTGTGGCATTGATGATAGGACATAAGCCACTCCTCCGCCCTAAGAGACACCTCCCTAGGTGCTAGTTGTGTTCCTTTCCAAATCAAATCGTTCTTAGCCTTCCACAAACTCCATATAATCATCAATAGTAACTCGAAAACTAAATCAGGAAGAGAAGAAGTCGAATGAGCAACCTAATCTTTTAGTGTCATACCTCTAAGATGTCTTACTCTTAACCCAAGTGTAGAAAACTAGACAGCAGCAACCAAAAAACAATCCCTTACCGCATGCTCGACCGTCTCTACTTGGCCCCCGCCTACCAAACCCTCATCCACTAAAAATGCGCCTTCGTTTAAGCTTTCGTTGAGTAGGCAGAGCATCCAAGCAACCCCTCCACACACAAATTTTCACTTTCCCTAGAGCACATGCATTACATAGCTTCTTCCATAAAACCATGTCAGCCACTTGTGATCCTGATGACCATTTTGTTACCCCCACAATAGTAACATTTTTCCTTGCTAAATGGTATGCACTTCATCCGGACAAAAACTTACTTGACTAGAGGTACATCCCAATACCGTGTGTCCTCCAAAAATAAATTATTAACAATGGCCTCACTATTACAACCAGCCGAGGTCGTACTCATAACTTGAAAGAAACTTTCTCGGGGAAGCCAACCATATTTCCAAATCCTAATAGTAGAACCATTCCCAACTTGCCATCACATGCCTTTACGAATCACGGTTCTTGAAGATGTGATACTTCTCCAACAATAAGATGTGTTCATAGTAACGTGAGCACCCAAGAAATCAGAATCTAGAAAGTATCTTGCCATAAAAACTCGATAAGCAAGTGAATCTTGCTTGGATAGGAACCGCTATGCCTGTTTAGCAAGTAACGCAATGTGAAACGCATTCAAATTCCTAAAGCCCAGACCACCTTCGGATTTTAGCTTACAAAGCGTTTTCCAGTTCGTCCAATGAGCATTTCTTCGCCCTGCATCCCCATGCCACAAGAACTTGGCCACTAACTAATTTAACTCATCACAAAAAGATTTCAGAATAAGGAAGCATTGCATGGAATAAACCGGCAAGGCTTGGGCAACTGTTTTGACTAATATTTCTCTACCTACACTACTCAACAACCCCCTTCTCCAACCATTTAGCTTTTTCCACAACCTTTCTTTAATATAAACACAAGTGGCTTTCTTTGATTTTTGAATAAAGATCGGCAATCCCAAGTACTTGTCATGGAAATCCACTTTACGAACGCACATACAATTAGCCAACAACTATTGATCCACTAGAGCTAAGTAAGGGCTGAGTGCAACTCAACTTTTAGCAAAATTATCTGATTACCCTGAAGCCTTTTCATAGATTCTCAACACATTCTTAATGTTTTGACACTCCTCTAGTGTTCCTTTGGCAAACAAGAAGCTGTCATCTACAAAGAGAAGATGACTAATACTTGGTGCCCGTTGACACACCTTAATACCTTGAATTTTACCAAGATGTTCCTCCCGCGAGAAAAGGCAAGAAAGACCTTCGGCTAAATAACAAAGAGGAAGGGTGATAGGGGATCACCGTGCCGTATACCCTTTCAAGGATGAACATAACCCACCGGTTCACCATTAACTTTAAAAGAAAAAAGTCACGGTAGACACGCAGTTCATTGAATCCAAGTATTTGCAAATCCCATTTGTCGCATAACTACTTCCTGGTAATTCCATTTGATTCTATCGTAGACCTTACTAATATCGAGCTTGAAAGGCATCAAACCATTCCAACCTGAATTGCTTTTGTGTATACAGTGGGCTATCTCCCCCGCAACCAAGCTATTATTGGAAATCAACCGACCAGGGACAAAGGCACTTTAATTGGGTGATATAATATTGGAAAGAATGAATTTCAATCTATTCGTCAAGACCTTTGCTGCGATTTTATACAAAACATTGTAAAGGCTTATAAAATGTAACTGAGACATCTCCGTAGGGTCCTTCACTTTAGGGATAAGAGTAACGTGGGTGAAATTAATCTTATGCAAAATACATCCAAAATGTACCATAGATTGAATACCATTGTACACATCCGAACCCTCCACATCCTAGTGTTTATGATAGAACCCTGGCGACATGCCATTTGGCCCCGAGGCCTTGGTTGGGTGCATTTGAAAGACCGCTGATTCTATCTCCTCATTGCATTCCAAACGTATTAAATCCTCATTCATCTCCTTGGAAACCACTAGTAGTATATTAGTCAGGACCTCTTCCTGAAGGAAGATTTGTGAAAAACAAGTTCATTTGAGCAACATCAACAACATGCAATTAACAATTAAAAGGCGGAATCATGTTTATATGCACTCAAAAACAAAACTTAACCTATGAACTTCAAAGCCTAGTAGATAGGTGAACCAAGACTCAACTCAAAACAAAGTGAGTTGAGAAATCAATACCTTTGTAAATTCCTCTTTGCATAAGCAAAGGCTAATCACCCAAAGAGAGGGCCTTCATTCCTTGCATCTTAGATCCATGGATTTGGATGGATGAAAAGGTTTCTCCAAAGTTCCCAAAATTGAGAACCTCTAATGATTCATCACCAAGGCATAATGAAGAAGAAATGAGTGACCTTGGAGGAGTTTGATTGCTAGATGATCCCTCCAAGGTGGCCGAAATTTTAGAGAGAAAGGAGAGCTTGTGTTCTCATCCTTTCCCCAAAAATAACCCTTAGTAAATTTTAGGCTATAAAGTCCTTTATATAGTCCCTTCAAATAAGTGACCTAATGGACCAAAAGCCCTATTCTTTTACACATGGCCGGCCTATAGGTTTATTGGGCTTTCAAGCCCTTTGTTTATTCAAGTTGTCATACAATTTGAGTTAATGGGCTTGACATTCAAATCCCATTGGGCCTTGCGGCCCAAAACTAACCCGAGGTCTTTAACGAACTTATTCGTTTGATTAATTAACATATTAATTAATCCTAGCCTTAGATAAATAATTAAACCATTTAATTATTCTTACTCATCTCCGTTGTTTCTTCAAACTCTACCTTACTCGGTGAACGATCCATTAGGTTCCTTTTAGCGAGGCAGTGGGCGATTAAAACTCTTTCTAATCGATTGTGAATTGAAACTTACTTTCAATTCTCCCGTTAGTGATAATACACTTTTAGGGCTTCCACAAACCATGGTTGACGCCTAGCAGCATGTCATGGTTACCCAAGCTAATCAGAAGAGGTGGAGAACCTATTTAGTTTTAGGATTACAAATGCAATACGGTCTTTCTTTAATACAATACTCTTGACCACATTGTTTGGTTTGATAGTTTATTCATGTCGACTATCCAATGTGAGTCTTGTGCTTATATGATTACCTTGAATGTGATTTGGAACACATTCCTAAATCTCATTCATACTTTGGCCAAAGATTCTCAATCATATCATAGAGTATTCTCCCTCAAACATTTTGAAGGTTAGAGATCCCTTGTTGCGCATTCACTTGCCTCCATGGCTAAGTGGCTTAACCCTAATGATGCCATGGACACCCTCCTGATGGAGTGACTTTGACATAATCAAAGATTAAGGACCTAACCACAAGACAACTGTGATGCCTCAGGTCAAAAGACTAATTTGCATTATCCCAACCATGAGTTCTCATGTGACATGAATATGAGAACTCTTCGTTGATCGTGTTCAGTGAACTCATTCTCTATTGAGCACCTACGTACTTGTCTTGATGTCACACACACCAATGACTCGAGACTAGTCACTCTCCCTGAGAGAAGACATAGCACGTACTGATCTTAACGGACTGTCAATGCCCAATTGACAATCCTATGATCAGGAACGTTTAGGATGTGTCAACGAAAGAATGGTCTCATGAATCTAACTTCTTTAGATCGCATTCTTCCAATCACATATTCCTTGGACTTATCGTTTAAGCATATAACATTTATATGAGACGGCTCAAACAATAATCTTTGCCCTTTACATTTAAACTACATTAGTTTGAAATGTCCGTAAAGTATCATTATATGATTGGTTTTAGGGCACATTTCCAACACTTCCATGCCATCCCTTCCCTGAGACTCAAACAACTTTGAAAAATAATCCACCACTACTTTCACCATCCCACTTTTGGACTCTTGTCGCACTCCATGTTCATCATTGAGACTGAATAACCAGTTCCTCCGCTGCCTACGATTAACACGTTGGTGAAAATACTTCGTGTTTTTGTCACCAAGTTTTAACCAATTAGCCCATGCACGTTGATGCCAAAACGATTCCTCTTGTTCCAGGAGCATGTTAAGCTTAGACATGAGTGCCTTTTTCTGCCCAATTGTCTCCTTCGTAAATAGTCAACCCAATAAGCTCATTAATTTATCTTCAATTTCCTTAATTTCGTGAGAACCATGACTCACATTTGGTTTCGCCCACTTCGAAAGCAATATTCTCGCTTTTATGTTCTCACTAACCTAAACTACAATTGGAGGGAAAAAATTACAAAACCAAATATAAGATTTGTCGGCAAGTATCAAAACTGTCCATTGTCATATGCACTCATAAAAATGGTAAAGCTAGGTAGACTAAAGTTGTAGATAAAATTTGCAAACTAAATGAAGTGTCACCAATAGGAATGAGCACATATATCAACGCTTAAGTCATAATCCAATCATCAACTTTCATGTCATTTAGTTTATAAAATTTTATCTACAAGTTTAATCTCCCTAGCATTATCCTATAAAAAATATGTTAGATTAAGAATCGGCTCCAATAAATATTAAATATATCCTTGAAGTGAGAAACACTTTCCCATGAAATCTCTCTTTACCTTGATTACTTGCATTAAGATTTTAGAGTCTCCTTTTTTAGGTCAAATGAAACTAAGAATGATGAAGAACATACATATTTCCACCGTGCTAAGCTAGTTCGTACATTATGTAAAAAAACAAAAGCAAAGGACTTCCAAACAACCATCTAGGAACTTCAAGTTCAGTCCTCAAGTGCTTAATTAATTTTGTGATCCTTACATTACAAAAGAACTATCATTTACTTTTCCCCTCTTTTATGAAATGATTTTTTTTTTCTATTCTTTTATAAATTGTTGGAAGAGTGATTATTTCTGTAATTAAATACTGTTGCCAACCCCATTTTGTCGCCAACATTCTATCTCAAAACCTTGCCATGAACCCACTCATATCTTTTCTTCAATGCCTTCTACTATTTATTTTTCTCTCAATCTCAGTCTCAGTTACACGTTTAAACATCCCGCAGCTAAGTCCAAATGCTGGAACTTTTGTACAAGGAAATTATTTTGCACACCACCACCAAAAACCTTTGTCTGCAATTGATCCAGTTGTAGAATTTGAAACATTTCATTACAACCAAACACTAGACCATTTCAACTTCAGGCCTGATAGCTTCAATACTTTCCAGCAAAGATGTTTGATCAATTTCAAGCATTGGGGAGGCTCCAATATCAGCGCACACCAATATTTGCTTTCCTTGGTGAAGAAGAAGCCATTGATGTTGATCTATATATTATTGGCTTTCTTAGTGAAAACGCCAATCAATTTCAAGCTCTCCAGATATTTATCGCAGTATGTACGAAAGAGTTCCATCCATATTGAGTAGTCGATGTTTTCGAAATTTTCTCTTAACAGACTTAAGCACACCATCTTAATTATCAACCTAAACTACTTATCGCAAATATGGGGTAGGCCAGTTTGTCATTGGCAGCATGTCCACCCATTGCATCCGACTATTTCCATAAATTATTGTAGTTTAAAATATCATCTTGTCAATGTAAAATATAAAGTGTTTGTCAGGTGAATTCTTACCCTTTTCTTTTTAGTTTGAACTTTTATTTTTCTCATTATAGCACCGTTACTATGGGGATTCAATTCCATTCGGATCAAGGGAAGAGGCATTTAAAATGCAACCATTATTGGGTACTTCAACTCAGCTCAAGCAATAGCAAATTTAAAATCGGAGGTGTTGTAAAATCAAAGGTGTGTGCAATGGAATATAAAGTAAATAAAACACAATATTTATGAGGTTCCTCTACAGTCAGTGTGACTGAAGTACATCCTTGGGACAGTAGGGGTGCTTTCATTTATAATTTGGAATAATAGGAGTACAAAGATAACTCTCTCAATTCTCTCCTCTCTTCTTCCTATCTTTTCTCTCTTCTTTCCGTTTCTCTTCTCTGCCGAGTCTTTCATAACTCCTATTTCTTTCCTTTGTATGTTTTCATTTTATAAGCAAAAGATTATTGTAGCAACACTATTCACTTTACAAACTTTCCTCAAATGAATAGTGAAAATACTGTGCATAAATAGTAATCCATCCGTTTTTATTCATATGGAAGGTGTTGTAAAATTGGCAGTGTATGTGCAGTGGAATATAAAGTAAATAAGACACAATATTTATGAGGTTCCTTTACAGTCAGTGTGACTGAAGTACATCTTCGGGGCACCAGGGATGCTTTCATTTATAATCTGGAATAATAGGAGTACAAAGATAACTTTCTCTATTCTCTCATTTCTTCTTCCTCTCTTTTCTCTCTTCCTTCCGTTTTTCTTCTCTGCTAAGTCTTTCATCATTCCTCCTTCCTTCCTTTATATGTTTTCATTTTATAGGCAAAAGATTAATGTAGCAACATCATTCACTTTACAAACTTTCCTCAAATGAATAGTGAAAATATTGTGCATGAATAGTAATCCATTTGATTTTCTTTTGGATGAATAGTAACAAACTATTTATGTGGGCCATTCACATATTATTCATCCAAAGAAAAATCAGATGGTTTACTATTCATATGAGGACAAACGGATGTATTAGTATTCATGCACAATATTTGCACTATTCATTTGAGGAAAGTTTGTAAAGTGAATAGTGTTGCTACAGTAATCTTTTGCCTATAAAATGAAAACATACAGAGGAAAGAAAGAAGAGTTATGAAAGACTCGGTAGAGAAGAGAAATGGAAGGAAGAGAGAAAAGAGAGGAAGAAGAGAGGATAGAATGGAGAGTTATCTTTGTACTCCTATTATTCCAGATTATAAATGAAAGCACCCCTGCTGCCCCGATGACATACTTCAGTCACATTGACTATAGAGGAACCTTATAAATATTATGTCTTATTTACTTTATATTCTACTGCACACACATTGCCAATTTTACAACATGTAATACATTCATACATAGGATGTTGAACCAAGGAGGTTACATATAGGCATTTGTAATACAATGAAAATACACTCACATGATATGACACAAGGTTACTAATTGAAACATGAAATTATACTCCTGTATACGAGTTCATATGAATGGAGAATTATATACGAAGGGTTGTGAGTTGCCCATATCATATCTCCATAAGTAAATCCTTCAAGTATACATGGGAGCAAATTGCTTTATATAAATTCCAAAGGAGAATGTGTCATGAAGTGTAGAAAATCCAGGAAAGATTCAAATTGCTTGAAGTAAACCCTGGAAGGGTAAATCATAAATTATGTACTTAATACTAATGGATGGTATAAATTGCCTTAGTGAGTACTATCATTATGATTTTATTGCATCATACTAAATCTTTTGTAAGAGTTAAAATATTAGAATGAGACTCCTGAAGAGTCTATAAAGATTATAAAGTGTTGAAATGAATATTGTCTCGAGCTGCAGATCGAACAATATGCCAACGCAAGTCTTATCTATGATGTTTATGGTATTAAAGAACCATATGAATTGAAGATCATGAGTTGAACACTTAAGTGGTTAATTAATATTTAGACACTACGAAAAATCATTCATCCTCGTGAGGGAAATGATGAATTGATATTTGGTCTAGGAGTACAATATCTTAGTGAAGTATATGATTTATTGTAATTAGCACAATATATTGGAATGAAATAAAGCTTATCTATTGATATCTTCGAAAAATTACAGACATGTGCATACACATGAGTTACAATAAACAAACAGGGATGAGCCTTCACAAAGGTTGCTCATGTGAAACCTCAGTACTTGGTAGTACCCGAGAAGGGGGAGGCACTTGAGATTGATCAAGTGACGCCTCAGTATTTGGCAAAACACCAAAAGAGGAAGACATCAGTTGCTTTCAGAATCTAGCCTTGGACTTTTCATGCTCGTTGAGTAATTATTTGCAAACATGTGCAACTCTCTATTTTTGTGCTTGAGCTCTCTGATCGATTATCTAAGACTTGCCACCTCAGCCATCAATGATTGAACTTTACGAGTTCGATCAAGTAGACGTTGACCCATGTTGGATACAGAACCCGCACATTGAACACTAAAAGCCAAAGAGTCATGAACATCTAATTCATCAAACTTCTTTGAAAGTATCATGTTATCCTTGGGAGTGAGACTATTCCTAGCTATCACTGTAGTGGTTATGTCGTTCTTCATCACAGAGTCTCCAACCCTAAGAGGGCCATTAGTAAATAAGAAGGATGGGTGCCATATATTGTCCTAAGGAGACATGTCTGCATCTTCTACAACATTCAAATTAAAACAATGATCAGATGGGCAAGCCATTTTCAGAAATGATAAAGGAAAATGAGGTTAGATAACTAGAAATATCATAAACAAAAAAAGAGGAAATTTCTACATGTAGCAACTTTCTAATTGTGCTTTTGAACACAACTGATGCTTCTATAAAAGAAGAGGAAACATTGCCATTTGTTCAAAAATCGAAGAGGTACACCTCTCCGAATTTCAAAAGCCAGATTTTCCTGAATAAAGTTTGTTGTCACTTTTCAGACGCAATCTCAGCTTTTCGGATATCACAGACAACTTTGTTAAAGATCTCTAACAAAGTTGAAACGTGTGAATTTTGCAATTCCAATTACATCACAGTTGCTAACAAGCATAAAGGAACAGCACCACTACTTGCTATTGCGAAATCCTTATATATGTCGACCTCCGTCCTCCATGGCAAGGCAGACTTGCAAGAATGCTTAACTCTTCCTCCTCTTCGAGAGTGCATCTTCAACAAAGCATCTTGAAATGCTCTACTTTCATCCTCACCGAGAATACATCTTCAAACAAGTCACTCAAAATGCTCAACTCATTTCCTCAGCAAGAAAATAGTTTTGATCAAGAAATTTTGCATCAATATCAAAACCTTATACTATTTTCTTCGAAAGCAAAAGTATCTCATATCATCAGGGTCAAAACCAAAAGTATTTCATATCATGTTTTCCCTTGTCTTTTTTCTTTGTTGTTGTTCTTACCTGCAAGACAAGGAGAAATAGAGCAATCAGTCGGAACCTGAAATAAAATTTCCGATTTGGAACTGATTGCATGGAACCCTTTCCTGATTGCTTACCTAGTATTGCTCTCAAGTAGTCATCTTGAACTGTTGATATGTCTCGAATTTCCTCAGCAAATACCTTAGAACAGTTGATATGGTGTTGACTTGTTACACTAGAGATGTTAAGCATGGATGATTCGCTGAGAAACAATGTTTTGAAGAATCATTCAAAGGAAAAAGTTGCACACCACTCCTACTATGCAAGAGATTAAAGCACAATGGTCAACTATAAAACCACAAAAGTTCAAGCATTGTATAAACACGCATCAGCCTAAAAAATTTGAAATAAGGAGGAGATACTCATCGGGGGAGCATCCAAAACATATAAGATTTTAATGAGTCAATTGAAAACTTGTGGCTATCCAAGGGGGAGTGTTATAAAGTGTGGATGACCCAACTGGCCAATTTCACTTCAATTTGTCTCTCTTAGTGCACTCCACACGTTGTCCACTAATCTACTTGCTACCTCATCTTTCCTTATAAAATCACACACTAAGGCATGACAAATGAGTGAGAAATGGGAATGTATGAAGGCACACGGCAAAGAGATAAACATGGCAGAAAATAGAGAGAGGAATAAGAGAAGAGAGAATAAAGAGAGTTATCTTTGTAATCTTATTATTCCAAATTATAAATGAAAGCACCACTGCTACTCCGAGGACGTACTCGATCCAGTCACACTGACTATAGAGGAACCTCGTAAATATTGTGTTTTGTTTCATTTATTTCACTACACACAAACCGCTAATTTTACAAAGTTGTCCTTCCACTAGGAGTTGCCGATGCTTGCTTTCATTGCTCCTGCTTTTCATATAAATACATGACATATGGAATGAAGGAAGAAAAAATATCAACACAAGCCACACAGCTGAGAAAAGAAAAAAGAAAGAAAGAAAAAGAAAGGAAGAAGATATGAGATAATAGAGAGGGTTATCTTTGTACTCCTATTATTCCAGATTATAAATGAAAGCACCACTGCTGCCCTAAGGACATACTTCAGTCATATTAACTATAGAGAAACCACGTAAGTATTGTGTCTTGTTTCATTTATTCCACTGCGCACACACCGCCGATTTTACAACACGTTATCAACTTCCGGAAGTGGAGATCAAAATCCAAGCTCTATACTGCTCAAGAGGAGGTTATGATCTGCATTCTCTAAACTATGACTATCCTGGAAGAGATAATGTAATGCTCTTGAAAAGGCAATGGATATCCAAAGAAATGAAAAACTTTTATGCATGCGCATGCTCATGAGAATATGGGATCACGGATTGATGATAACCAATGGTAATTTTGATTTTTACAAGTATCTACTAAATTCATCAATGAACTGTATTGATATCGAGTCCTGTTCTTTTTTCATCAACAAAAGGAAAAATTATTGGCCAAATACAAAGAAAGGCAATTCCATTACAATTTGTAAGAACGTGAAAAGAAAAAAAAAAGGACCTATATATTTGTATATAATACAAATAGCCAAAAGATGTTGAACTAAGGAGGTTACATATGGGCATTTGTAATAAATTGAAATACACTCACATGATATGACACAAGGTTACTAATTGAAACCTGAAATTGTACTCTTGTAAACGAGTTTATATGAATGGAGAATTATATACGAAGGGTTGTGAGATGCCCACATCATATCTCCATAAGTAAATCCCTCAAGTATACAGGGAGCAAATTGCTCTGTATAAATTCTAAAAAGGTAATGTGTCATGAAGTGTAGAAAATCCATGAAGTATTCAAATTGCTTGAAGTAAGCCTTGGATGGATAAAGCATAAATTATGTACTTAATACTAGTGGATGATATAAATTGCCTTAGTGAGTACTATCATTATGATATTGTTGCAACATACTAAAGTCTCTTGCAAGAGTTGATGATATTAGATTTGAATTCCTGAATAGTCTAGAAATATTATAAAGTGTTGAAAGGAATATTGTCACAAGTTGCAGATCGAACAATATGCCAACACGAATCTTATCCGTGATGTTTAAGAACCATATGGATTGAGATTATGAGTTGAATACTCAAATGATCAACC
>NW_025999696.1:0-16179 GCF_019419815.1 Pyrus x bretschneideri
ATGAGTAAGACGTCTAAAGTATTTACCTCCTTAGATTTGATCCAAGGAAAAAGTAACACTTTAGATTAATTTCCTTGAAAAATATCAAGGAAAGTAGCATCATAAGATAATGAATTTCTCCATTAGGAGAAGAATGAACATAAATAAGATTTAGTTCGTTGGACATTATCAATTACCCATATATATATATATGATATATACTTCTAAGACATGTTAGTTATAGAGATCCATCCATCATGGATCTTAGCAAGCTAGTGGGAGCCATAAGCGTCTTATGAGAAAAGATCAATTGTTTGATTTCTCATAAAGATGTAAATGAATCTTTTGTTTACTAGGTTTACAAAAGATTAGTGGGAGTTGATCATATTCCTAAATTTAAATATATATACATGATATATATCAATTTTGAAAATGAAAGGAATTCTTCATCGTTAAAGTTATGACTTTAAACATTCTCTAATGATAGAATGTATATGGGAGACATAGTCTATATACATGGGATGGAAATCTATAATGATAGATTTCAAGATATAATTGGATTATATCAATCCCTAAAATAGACAATGAGATGCTAGGAAGTTTCTCATATGATGATAAACTTCAATTAGAATGACAATTCTAGTGAGACTAGGAAGTTGTTCTTATCAAAGGGAATGTACCCTTTGACTCCCAAAGAAATAATGCGTAAATAGAATCCTTTATGCATACGCAGAAAGGTGATTTATGTATTTCATATTGTATGAAAACATTGATATAAGTTGTACCTAGAACGGTACAAGATGATATCAGTGCAAGCCCAGGATCAGAACCATGGCAACTGTCAAGTGAATCCTTAGGTATTTAAGAAATACTAAGGATGGATTCCTCAAGAATGAGGAAGAATTAGAGTAACGTAATGGAAGCGTAAATGTATTAGATTATGAATCTAATCCATCATAGAATATCTCTTCATTATGAATGAAGTGATAATGAGATATCTCTTTATTATGACTAAAGAGATATTTGGGTGGAAACGTTAAAAGTAAATGACTTTAATGTATTCCATCATGTATGCAAAATATATTGCCAGATAGAAGCTTACAACATTGTTGTTTGGATGGGAAAGTTCATTCATGAACTCTCCATTCGGTTCCAACCAGAAAGTGTATGACACTAATGAGGCGATAGCTCAAGCCAGGGAATCAAGGTCTCATCAAGGTCTGAACTCAAATGAGAGACTGAACCACATGATTGAGAATCATGTATAATGGTGACGTCGTTATTCTCAAGGTTGCTTCTATGGATAACATATAGATATCCATTGTCTAGGCCTACTACTCAGCCATTTATGAAATGACTACAGAAGAGGTATCATCACTGATAACTAAGCTGATTGGCTCTAGTGCAAGTGGGAGATTGTTGGAAATGTGCCCTAAAACCAATCATATGATGATACTTTACGGACATTTCAGAAAGTTAAACTAATGTAGTTTAAATGTAAAGGGCAAAGATTATTGTTTGAGCCGTCTCATATAAATGTTATATGCTTAAACGATAAGTCCAAGGAATATGTGATTGGAAGAATGCGATCTAAAGAAGTTAGATTCATGAGACCATTCTTTCGTTGACACATCCTAAACGTTCCTGATCATAGGATTGTCAATTGGGTATTGACAGTCCGTTAAGATCAGTACGTGCTATGTCTTCTCTCAGGGAGAGTGACTAGTCTCGAGTCATTGGTGTGTGTGACATCAAGACAAGTACGTAGGTGCTCAATAGAGAAGGAGTTCACTGAACACGATCAACGAAGAGTTCTCATATTCATGTCACATGAGAACTCATGGTTGGGATAATGCAAATTAGTCTTTTGACCTGAGGCATCACAGTTGTCTTGTGGTTAGGTCCTTAATCTTTGATTATGTCAAAGTCACTCCATTAGGAGGGTGTCCAAGGCATCGTTGGGGTTAAGCCACTTAGCCATGGAGGCAAGTGAATGCGCAACAAGGGATCTCTAACCTTCAAACTGTTTGAGGGAGAATACTCTATGATATGATTAAGAATCTTTGGCCAAAGTATGAATGAGATTTAGGAATGTGTTCCAAATCACATTCAAGGTAATCATATAAGCACAAGACTCACATTGGATAGTAGACATGAATAAACTATCAAACCAAACAATGTGGTCAAGAGTATTGTATTAGAGAAAGACCGTATTGCATTTGTAATCCTAAAACTGAATAGGTTCTCCACCTCTTCTGATTAGCTTGGGTAACCATGACATGCTGCTAGGCGTCAACCATGGTTTGTGGAAGCCCTAAAAGTGTATTATCACTAACGGGAGAATTGAAAGTAAGTTTCAATTCACAATCGATTAGAAAGAGTTTTAATCGCCCACTGCCTCGCTAAAAGGAACCTAATGGATCGTTCACCGAGTAAGGTAGAGTTTGAAGAAACAACGGAGATGAGTAAGAATAATTAAATGGTTTAATTATTTATCTAAGGCTAGGATTAATTAATATGTTAATTAATCAAACGAATAAGTTCGTTAAAAGACCTCGGGATAGTTTTGGACCTTAAGGCCGTTGTATGACAACTTAATGAATAATGATTCACAAAGGCCCAAATAGCCCAATAAATCCCTAAGGCCGGCCATATTAGAGAAAGAGTGGGTTTTGACTTATTTACAAGTTTGCCACTCAAATGAATTAAGGAATAAGTATGACTTAATATCCAAAATTCATTAAGGGTTATTTTTGGGGGAAAGGATGAGAATACAAGCTCTCCTTTCTCTCTAAAAATTTCGGCCAACCTTGGAGGGATCATCTAGCAATCAAACTCCTCCAAGGTCACTCATTTCCTCTTCATTATGCCTTGGTGATGAATAATTAGAGGTTCTCAATTTTGGGAACTTGGAGAAACCTTTTCATCCATCCAAATCCATGGATCTAAGATGCAAGGAATGAAGGCCCTCTCTTTGGGTGATTAGCCTTTGCTTATGCAAAGAGGAATCTACAAAGGTATTGATTTCTCAACTCACTTTGTTTTGAGTTGAGTCTTGGTTCACCTATCTACTAGGCTTTGAATTTCATGGGTAAATGTTTTGTTTTTAAGTGCATACAAGCATGATTCCGCCTTTAATTGTTAATTGCATGCTATTGATGTTGCTTAAATGAACATGTTTTTTTACAAATTTTCCTTCAGAATCATTGGAACCTATACTTCTACCATGTTTCAGCCATGAAAGTATTAAATTTGTCATGTCTAAGAATCGTCCTTTGAAACTTGAATCCATGTTCAATTGGCATGCTTTGAGCATGTAACAGTTTTAGTAGTGCCAAGTTCATGGATTGTCTTATTAAGATTTCAACCCATGTGGCATCTTTTTGACTTGTTAATGCAATTGGTAATTTATTAGAAATAGTCAAGATTTGCTTACCTTTTTGTCCATCATTTGAATGATATAAATTGGTGGGATAGAATAATCATTTAAGTCGTTCTGATGCATCAAGTGTTTGTTGAGATTTTGATGCAACAAGTGTTTTCTCCTTAGAGATGTCTGACCATCGGTACAAGTCAGGTGATTGTGTGAATGTGAATGTACTTTTTACTTGGAACTATGAGTAGGATTCCCATCATTAAACTTCGGTCCTTTTTTCACTTAATCAGCCACTAATTTTCTCCCTTTGAACTTCTATGGGTTCATTGTTAATCTTTTTACTTCAACCTCCTGTACAACAGAAGTAGTGCACAACCTTTACCTTTGAATGGTCCTTTAAAGCATCACTTGTTAGTGACTCATCCATGCTTAGCAACTTGGGTGTAAAGAGCCAACATCATATCAATTGTTATGAGGTGTTCATGATTAAAGTTGGCGCCAATAACAGTTGAAGATATTTTTGCTCTCAACGCTGGTGTTGGTGATTGAACATGAGAACAATGCAAGGAAAGCAATCATGTAAGGTTTCTATGCAATCAATTCTGAACAAGAAATTGGATTTCAAGTTTTGACTGATTTCTTTCCTTCTTCTTGTTTTTCATGCAAGATTAAGGGCAAAGGAAAAATAGGGAAATAACATGATATGTGATACTTATTCTCTTGAAGAAAAAAAACAATAGAAGAATTTGATGTTGATATAAAACTTCTTGATCAAAAATATTTTCTTGCTAAGGAAATGAGTTGGGTATTTTGAGGGACTTGGCTGAAGAGGTATTGTCAGAGAGACGGAAGGTTCTGTATTTCGAAAGGCTTGGTTGAAAATTCACTCCTAAAAAAGAAGAGGAGTGAGACATATTTAGAGGTTTTTTTTTTTATGAAGGATGAAGGTCGACATATAAAGGGATTTCCTAATGGTGGTGCCGCTGGGACCATGTCATTCACACTTGTCGGTAACAACGTTGTAGTTGGACTAGTAAAATTCATGCATTTAACTTTGTCAGAGATATTTGATAAAGTTGCCCATGATATTTGGAAAATTTGAGATTGCATTTGAGAAATGCCAACAAACTTTATCTTGGAAAATCAGAACTTTTGAAATTCTGGGAAGGGTGCCCTTTTGATTTTTGTTGCTCATACTTAATATGTACATGGATTAAGGAACTTATGGTCCTTATTTACATGAATCAAGAAACTTCTAGTCCTTATTTAATAGTTTGTGGACTAGGTGCTTATGGTCATGTTTGGGCTCAAAATAATATTGTTGGGTCGAGTATAGGTTTGTGCTCGACCCAAAGCTGTGTCAAAATGCTATGGGCTGCCTGATGATTCCAGGCCATTTAGTAAGGATGGTCGAGTCCTATCGCAAGAAGGAGTAGTCCAAATAAGCAAAGAGGGTCGAGGAAGTCCTGGTGCAACTAGGATTCTCTACCAGCAATGAATAAAGCCTCGAAAGGGGGTGAGTTCAAAGTCCTAATGGGAGTAGGGTTGTTTGAAGCAAAGTTGGAATAGAGCAAGGACTCCCAATCCAGATAGGTGTTTAATTCGATCTCAAGGAGTTGGTGCTATAAGTACAAGAAATCATGCAACAATGAAGGACCTTCAATTCAACATACAATTGCTCTGCGCAAAACCTTTCAAACATCTTGAGATTTTTCTTTTTCTTTTTTCTGCCGACACACCTTCAGTTTGGATAAACAGCACTGTGGAGGCAATCGGTGAACACCTTAAGTTTGGATAAACAGCATTGTTGCCGTAGAATCAGCCAACCGAGGAGCACTTTCAGTTTGGATAAACAGCACTGCGTCGAGGCCGACTGGTTACCTATCCAAGTCTCGGCCGAGAAGGGTTTTCGAATCTTTATTGGCAGGGGTTATCTTATCAACCTTCTCGACGAAATAAGGTGTTACGAGTTACGACATTTGACGTGTCGGACGCCGAGTGATTTTATGATTGGATATTCACAAGTGAGTTTTAGAGTTCGGCATTCTGACGACCAAACCACGTTCATCATCAAGATATACATCACCTTTGAATACTTCTGTCCATATAGTCTGTTATCGATTCGACGTGTTTATAATCTTATGAATATAATCACGGTGACCGAATCGGGCGCCGACGATTTGTGAACTTCGTAGAACCAGCAGCCTTGTCTTCAGGCTCTAGAACCCAAAGACTGAGAGTGTTCCTTCCTCGGTCACAGTCGTAAGATAAAAAAGTCAACAACGCGCTCCACGCGACATCAACAAATTTTACTCCTCGGCCAGGCTCGGCCGACGAGTTGGCATGCCCCGTATTTAACCGAAGGATGTAGTTAGCTTATTAGTTACTCGGCTTGCACGCCACGTAGGTTTTGTAATTTTTAGAGTTAACATTTTGGCAAGCCTAGTGGGACATTGTGCTAGACCTTCGGAGTTCATGACCATTGAGACACAGTCCGTAAAAAAGAAAACAATCATGGGAAAGTCAACAACTGACTTACCAGTGCAAGGCCTTGGGCAGGATTTGCATTAGGCAAAAAATCCTATCATTGTTACGCCGCCCAAGGCTACAAGTGCGACACGCCGAGATAATGAAATCTATCTCGGCGGACAACCTCGCAACCCAGAAGTTCCTAACCAAACAGCAGGCATTTTCGTTGAAGGAATACTGGAAGATTGCAACGAAGATGGTGGGGAGGGTTCCGATCCGCCAACTAGGTCGTTTCTACGGAGACGACTCGATGAACACTATCAATAGGTCGAGCAGTCGATTGGCCAAAAAATGAATGATTTACTAGACGCAATATGAAGCAACAGCGACACACAGACCAGGATGCTTGAACTGTTGGTTAGTAAAGCCTTTGAAGATGGCCAGGTCGACCAACCTTGGTAGCCTTTTTTTACAAATGGTCAAGTACAAGTCGAGAAAGGGTCCGCTCGGCTACAACCAATTGACTTAGAGAAAAGAGGCGGATCAGGCAATAGATCTGATGGACTAAGTCAGGGAGAAGAAGCAGCATCCGTCAATGTGACCGAGGTCCAAAGAATGATCGACTCAGCCTTAAACAAGGAGCCAAAGTTCCCAAAATTTATCCACCCATACCCAACTTATGTAGAAAGGTTCGAATACCCGGGAGGCTTCAAGATCCCCGATTTCAGTCTATTCGCCGTAGAATCGTCCTTATCCTCGTTAGAACATGTGGCTCAGTTCACGGCGCAATGTGGAGATGTCAATAGTGACTTCCATAAACTACGGTTGTTCAACTTTTCACTGACAGGAGCAGCTTTCGCTTGGTACATTAATCTCCCACCAAACTCCGTCCAGAGTTGGGAGGAATTGGTCGAGAAATTCCATGAACAATTCTATCGACCAGGGATAGAAATGTCCGTCTTATCGTTGGCTAGGATGGTTCAAACGTCCGATGAATCCCCAATGGAATACTTAACAAGGTTTAAGTCGGCCAGGAATTGGTGCCAAGTACCTCTCCCTGAAGTTGAATTCGTCAGAATTGCCCTAAACGGCTTGGACGTGGAATACAAAAAGAAGTTTTTAGGGGTAAATATTCGAGATATGTACGAACTTGCTCAACATGTTGAGCAGTATGATTATTTGCTCCGAGAAGAGAAGATATTGAAGTCACCATCCTGTGGAACATTATACAAGAATCCCACGGTTAGCTATGCATTGGCCGAAAGCTAGGACACCTAGTATGCCAGTGTGGACGCGGCCGAGATAGTGATATATAAACCTTACGTTTGCAAGGCATTAGCTCAAGTTAGTCCCAAAGATGTCAAGACCTACTCGGTCGCCGAAGAGATGAGTGAAACATCGAAAGTTTACACTTTCGATATCACCAATGCCGATGCAATTTTCGACCAATTGTTGGTAACAAAAATCATCAAACTTCGGCCAGGATACAACATCCCTAAGGTCGAAGAATTGAAGGGAAAACCATATTGCAAGTATCATAATTGCAACAAGCATGCCACCAATAATTGCGTTGTATTCCGAGACACGATTCAAAATTGGATCGAGAAGGGAAAGCTAAAATTCCTGGAGAAACAGATGGCGGTCGACATCAATCCTTTCCCTTTAACAACAATTGGTATGGTGGATGCTTATCTCCCTAAAAACAAAAGAAAAGGGAAGGCCGAATACGTCTCGGTGCAGCATGGCCGTAAGCAGAATGGTCAACCTAGACTGAAGATTGATTTATCTTTAAATGCACCATTTACGGAGCCCTTAGGACTAGCCATCGATGAATCTATGTCAGGTTCGAGTTCCGAAGAAACTCATGAATCAATGGTTTTATGCGACCATTGTAAAACACCAGTTGAACCTAAAAAGAGGACATCTTAAACACCAACTTTAGGCCCACCATCCATGACCTTTACAAAATTGCCAAAGGAACTCAGTAACGGTCCACAACACCAAGTGTTTGAGAGACTCGGCCCACAGGTACAAACATAAGACCAGGCCCCGGTTAGGTGGCGTCTTGACTTTGACGCACCATTCTATAATGAAGATTATTACTCGTGCAATGCTAGTAGTTCGGGCTCATCAATCGATCGAAAAACTTTCAAACCACCCAGGCTATGAGACCAACATTGGTACAGTTACAATTCTCCAACCGGCCTATATACGACGTTGTCTAAATCTTAAAAATGTCGTCGGAGGCTAACTTTGTTACCCAGTGGCAGCCAAAAGAGGCCGTAGGAAGCATTGACGATCGGCCGACCCCGACTATCATGACCAAATTACTTGAAGGGAAAAGGCAGCTGTTCGTGACTTTGAGACCATCATTGAAAAGTCGGAGAAACACATCATGCTCCTTCTTCGGCCTGGGGAGACGAGAGCTCGTCTCGAGTATTTTAGATAAAAGGCCGAAAGGAAACTTTCTCCGCTACCACCGCCAGAACTGTTAGTCAAGGTATGGCGCAATCTGCACCCTCAATTCCTCGGTGACTCCTTGGAGTACATGCAGGAGTTTCATAAGAATTATTCCGCCAATGACTTGTACGGACTACCCAAGGCATGTCAGGAAGCCCTCGACCTAGCAATAACTTGCCCTGATGCCGAGCAAATTATCCAAAAAACTTCCGACCCAGCAATGAAAGCTAGGTTCCAGCATATACGGGAGGCTCGGGTCCTCGGTTTTGAGTTCGATCCCTACACAGATATCGACACCACCGAATTACCTTTTTCACTCAAAGACCTTCAACATTTGAGATATCATTTCTAAGTTTTCTCCGCTGTATCTCTTTGCGGCTTTATAGCCGATGAGGAAAATCAGGTGGTGCGTTTAGACGCGTATCTGGACATAAGGAACGCCCGCATCGCCTACGAAGAACGAGCCAGTAAAGTACTACAAGAACAAAATAAGTCTTTGGCAGTAAACGCGTTCGAGGAAGATAACCAGAATAAGATAAATTCGGTCCATATGCCCCAAGAGTAGGTTCATGCGAAGGCACTAAAAAGTCCAATTGAAGACGCTCCAACGACTAATACTATGTTTACTTCTCTGGAAGACGACGACCACGACCTGTGGGTCCCTCGGTCCTCAAACATATAGAGATTAGTATGGTCCATATGCTACCGGCTGAGTTCCAACCAATCACCTATCAGTCAAATTTCTTGGGTGGGGACGTAGTTGCCGAATAAGCAACACAAGTGGATTTCGTCGCTAATGACGACGATGGGGAAGTTTGAAAAGGCGACAACCTTAAGGCAGCCCTAGCCTAACTATTTCCCCGTTCCCCCTCGGTTAATCTCCAACATCTAAAGCCGTTATACGTCACGACTCATATTGAAGTATTTCCCATTTCTAAGGTGTTTGTCGACTGTGGAGCCACAGTCAACATCATGCCAACGTTCGTCATGAAGGCATTACGTCGTTCTGATGACGAGCTTATCCCGTTAGGGATAACGATGAACAGCTTCATCAGCGACAAGTCTTAGACCAAAGGAGTGCTCCCGTTGGAAGTCAGCGTTACCGGTCATCACCACATGATGGCATTCTTTATAATTGACTCCAAGACTGACTATAATGCTTTGTTTGATAGCGATTGGATCCACCAAACCAGTTGCATTCCTTCATCACTATACCAAGTTCTCATCTTTTGGGATGGTAAATCGATCGTAGTGCACCCAACTGATAATCAGCCATTTGAGACCAACATGATTCAGGCTTGCTATTACGATGATCACGTTGGCTATATCACCTTCCAGGGCTTTAACGAGGATAGACGGCCGACTAGAATTTCGGTACAGAAAGCTATCGAGGTAAGTGCTGAGACTGTCTAACAGGATTCGACGCGGCTTGGCAGATTTAATTATCGATGCCGATGATTAACGCCACCAAACAAGAAAGGCGTCAGGCTGCGGTTTCATTGACCATGGAACGTCTGCTGGCCCATTGGTACGCCATTGCCAAGCAACCCCATTTCGGCATAAACTTAATCGAATTTTTGGTCGAAACGGATAACGGCCCCGTTCTATCTTTTGACAAAATTCAGGCCACACCGGCCGAACTTGAAGACAATCGGCCTTAGGTTAAGGACTCATTGTTTATCAACGCGTTACTACCACCTTCTATGAAGGTTGAGCTTTGTAAATTGCTTCATGAGTTTAAAGATTATTTCGCGTGGAATTATCATGAGATGCCAGGCCTTGACCGAAACGTCGTCGAACATGAGTTACGCATCAAGGACGGGTGTAAGCCTTTTCAACAACCCCCATGCTAGTTCTCGACCGAAGTACAACTTGGCATAAAGGACGAATTAGTTCAGCTTCTAAAAGCCGAGTTTATTCGGACCGCTCGGTACGTCGAATGATTGGCCAATATCGTCTCGGTGTTAAAGAAAAGTGGAACCCTTCGCATTTGCATCGATTTCCATTATTTAAATCTGGCCACTCCCAAGGATGAATTCACAATGCCAATCTCGAACTTGCTAATTGATGTCGCAGCCAATCATGAACTATTGTCTTTCATGGACGGCCATGCCGGTTACAACCAGATGTTTATCACTAAAGCCGACGTCCACAAGACCGCCTTCCGCTGCCCAGGGGCACTCGGTACCTACGAATGGGTTGTCATGCCATTCGGCCTCAAGAATGCCAGCGCCACATACCAACGAGCTATGAATATGATATTCCACAACTTGATCGGTACGATCGTAGAAGTTTATATCGATGATGTGGTGGTGAAATCAAAAAGCCGCCAAACACACCTGGATGATCTTCGGCAAGCGTTCCTTTACATGCACAAGTATAATCTAAAAATGAACCCGACCAAGTGTGCCTTCGGTGTATCGGTCGGTAATTTTTTAGGGTTTTTGGTGCACCATCGCGGCATTGAAGTCAACAAAAATAAAGCTCGCGCAATCATTAGCGCTCCACCCCCGACAACCAAGAAGGAGCTCCAGTTATTGCTCGGGAAGATAAATTTTCTCCGCTGCTTCATCGCTAATTCCGCAGGCAAAATGAAAGCATTCTCTACACTCCTCAAACTTAAGGATTCCGACAAGTTTGAATGACGCGAAGAACATTAAACGGCATTTACGTAAATCAAGGTGTCGCGGTAAACCTCTCAAACTGTACATTTCGGCAGCCACTGAATCCATTGGTTGTCTCCTCGCGCAAGATAACGATGTTGGGCGTGAACAAGCTATCGTTTATCTCAGCCGTAATCTGAATTTGCCGAAGCTCAACTATTCACCCGTCGAAAAACTTTGCTTAGCTTTGTTTTTCACCGCATCAAAACTTCGGCACTACATGTTCCCATCTGTTATGCAGGTCATTGCCCAAACAGATGTGATTCGTTACATGCTCACTCGGCCTATCGTCAAAGGTCGAATTGGGAAATGGACACTAGCTTTATCCGAGTTCAGTCTACAGTACGTACCCCAAAAAGCCGTCAAAGGCCAAGCTCACAAGTGGATATTCACAAGTGAGTTTTAGAGTTCGGCATTCTGACGGTCGAACCACGTTCACCATCAAGACATACATCACCTTTGAATATTTGTGTCCGTATAGTCTGGTATCGATTCGACGTGCTTATACTCTTACGAATATAATCACGGTGATCGAATCGGGCGCCGATGATGCTATCTAAGTAAGCACACAAATTAAAACCCTCTTGTGACAATTGTAGTAAAGATGCAAGTAGGGATCGTTCTAGACCGGGGATTAGGAGGGATTACTAAATCACTTGGAAACTGACTCAAAAACGTAAAACAAACGTTAAAAACACTAAACTAGACTCAAAGAATGCAAAGCTAAACAATAAAACACTAAAAAAAAAATCAAAAGACTCAAAGAATACAAAACGCTTACAAACACAAACTAAGACACTTTCTAACTAAATTGGACACTAAAGTAAAGGGGGATTGAGGTTTTGACGAAATTAAACTAAATGCAACGATTGTAATTTAAAGGCAGAATGTAAATATGAATGTGATGAAAATATGGATGAATGCTAGCTAGAAGGTTCTTCTCCACACATGTCACACTTGCATACAATTTGATTTTCAGTTGGTCTTTCGATAAATTATAAATACTCAACGCCCCAAGTTAACCGTGAATTGCACTAATTAACCATCAGTTTTTCCACAAGTTATTAAGTTGGATGATTGCATACGACAACCCAAAACATTCCCTACAAGTTCCCTACATGAATTGCATAATAGAGATACAAGCAAGAATCATTAAGTTCTATGAAAAACATAAGCATTGACGAAGCATTCGTTACTATGAATTGCATGAAACTTATGCTAAGAATTCATTCAACGCGATCGTTTTCAAGCGACCTTCACTACTTGTGATTATAAGATTGTAACTATTAGGTGAAACTCCCTCATAATCTAGCATCATATTCATGCATGAAAATTAAGCGTGCACTCTCAATCAACATACATAAATAAGTTATCGATCAAGCAGTTAAACAAATTGAATTCACCATTCATGAAATTCCAACCAAAAGTAATCAATTCATATTGCAAGCATAAACATGGTTTCGAATCACCCCCTAGCTAACTAGGGGGATTTAGCCTCTCATGGTCACAAAAAGAGAATTACAAATGAATTTAAACATAAAGCACAAAGGATTGATTACACCTAGAACGCCCAACGAATCCACGTGAATTGGTGTGCGTCGAAGCTCCTCTTTCCTCTTCTCCTTTCTGCGGCAGATTGGTTAAATGGTGTTGGTGGATGATTTGCGGGTTTAGGGATGGATTTATGGAGGTTGGGTGGTGCGGCAAGGTGGTGTGATGGTGTAGGAAGGTGTGTAACGTGATGGAGAGTGGTGGAATGATGGAGGAAGGCTGGTATGGTGGCTGCACTGGAAGGGAAAAGGTGCGGCTGTTATGAATGAAATGGGAGCATGTGGCTGCGACAGATTTTGATAATGGGAGAATGTGGCTGCGGCTAAAGGAATTAAAGGGGGCCTGGTTGCGGCTGTTGGATGAATTCTGGGATGCACGGCTGGAAGGAATTTTATAGGATGGTGGCGGCTGGATTAGAATATGGAATATGGTGGCTCGGTTTTGGGGGGAATAAGGGTGAATGATTTATGCGGCTAAAAGACAAAGGAATGGTGGCTGCGCTGGAATGAATTCAAAAATGTGGAAGTGGCTGCATGAATTAGGGTTATTTAAGATGGAATACACGGCTAAAATCATGGGAATTATGCGGCTGGAAACTTTAGGGAATAAAATATGAGAGATGTCACGGCAAGGAAAGAATGGGAGAAATATGGGATGGTGGCGGCTAAGAAAAGAATTATATGGTGGCTGATTATATATGGAAGAATTAGGGTGTGAAATAATGGGAATGAATGGATACGGTTTATGGAATAATAATTAAAATGAGATGGTGGCTGCATGATGTGAGAAAAAGGATGGGGTTTTGCGGCTAGGGTTAGGAAAATGTATGATTTCAGAAAACTAACCCTAGCTTATTTAAAATTAAATCAAAGGCTTACGAAAATAGGAAATTAAAACATAAATATAAAGGTGCGGCTAGGAAGGGAAATAGGGCTAGGGCCTTGGTTTTGTGTCCTAAAGTGCCTATAAGGCCGTCAAAGTGGCTAGAAGATATGGACGTTTAAGTTTAGGAAAGGTTACCAAAACGGGAAACTTAGGGTTAACTTTCCTAAAATAGGAAACCTTGTTTGAGTAGGATTCCTCGTTTTGGTAAGAATTCATCGTTGGAGTAGGATTTCGTCGTTTCTTCAAGTCTTCAACTCATTCGTTCCTCTTTCGCTCCAAAAGACTCCAATTTGCATCTTCTTGCACACTTTGGCCTTATAATCTGAAAAATACACAAAAGTGGCCTTAAACACTAAAACAACTAAGTAAACACAACATAAATGCACGAGAACAAGCTAATTAAGTCGCATGAATATGCTCCTATCAGCCGACGATTTGTGAACTTCGCAGAACTAGCAGCCTTGTCTTCAGGCTCTAGAACCCACAGACCGAGAGTGTTCATTCCTCGGTCGCAGTCGCAAGATAAAGAAGTCAACAACGTGCTCAACGCGACATCAACAAATTTTACTCCTCGGCTAGGCTCGGCTGACGAGTTGGCATGCCTCGCATTCAACCGAAGGATGTAGTTAGCTTATTAGTTACTTGGCCTGCGCGCCACGTAGGTTTTGTAATTTTTAGAGTCAACAGGTCGTCATTTCAATCAGGTTAAGGAATGGCACTATCTTAATTGATTAAAAAAATGTAAGTAATTTTGATCAAGGAATTTCGAGTTCGATCTTTCTACATGATGAGGATCAAGAAACTTCAAGTCCAATCTCTTTATATGATGAAGATGAAGGAACTTCAAGTCGGACGTAGTTAGCTTATTAGTTACTTGGCCTGCGCGCCACGTAGGTTTTGTAATTTTTAGAGTCAACAGGTCGTCATTTCAATCAGGTTAAGGAATGGCACTATCTTAATTGATTAAAAAAATTTAAGTAATTTTGATC
This sequence comes from Pyrus x bretschneideri, assembly GCF_019419815.1. Classification (NCBI taxonomy): domain Eukaryota; kingdom Viridiplantae; phylum Streptophyta; class Magnoliopsida; order Rosales; family Rosaceae; genus Pyrus; species Pyrus x bretschneideri. The sequence goes on from NW_025999696.1 coordinate 14,373, forward strand.
AAGGAATTTTGAGTTCGATCTTTCTACATGATGAGGATCAAGGAACTTCAAGTCCAATCTCTTTATATTATGAAGATCAAGAACTTCAAGTCCAATCTCTTTATATGATGAAGATCAAGGATATCATGTCCCATATTTTTATATGATGAGGATCAAGGAACATCACGTCTGATCTTTTTATATTTTCATCATAACAAAATGTAGTACAATAAATAAATCATTGCAAAGGGAGATATATTCTACCCACTGTAAATAAATTGCTTCAGATAAATAAAACTTGTGAGAAGGGTTTTAATTCAGCACCCTTCACATAAATACCAAAGCTTAAAGCAAATGAAGATAATTTCACCCAATGTACATAAATTGATTTAAATAAATAAAACTTGTGAGAAGGGCCTTAATTTAGCACCATTCACTTAAAATCAAAACTTAAAGATAATGACTCTTGTTATGAGAAGGGTGACAATACCGTTCCATTCACCTACATAGGAAGGGCAATGAATCTGCATCAATCATATTATAAAAATATTTAGTATGTTGTATAGAATTGGTGATTTTATCACACCAATTATATTAGTAACAAAATTAAAGAAAAAATAAATATTAAATTACTATATTGCATTTCTTCTTTCTAACCGTGGTCATGTATAGGATCATAATCTCTGTAAAATCCTATTATTTGCTCAAGAGGTAGCGGTAATGGTTCTAACAAGTTTTGGAGTTAAGAGTAGTGTCTGAGAATTATGGGAAGATCAAACCGTTGGATCTGACTCAAATTTTAGCACCATTTACTTAAACATCAAAACTTAAAGATAATGACCATTATTATGAGAAGGGTGACAGTATCGCACTATTCACCTACATAGTAGGGCAATGAATTTGCACCAATCATATTATAATAATATATAGTTTATCATATAGGATTGGCAATTTTATCACACCAATCATATTAGTAACAAAATTAATGAAAATAAAGAAAAGTAAATATTAACTTACTATATTCCTTCCCTTCTTTCTAACCATGGACATGTATAGAACCATAATCTCTGTAAGATCGTATTAGTTGATCAGGAGGTAGCAGTAATGGTTCTAGCAAGTTTTGGAGTTAAGAGTATTGTTTGAGAATTTTGGGAAGATAAAATTGTTAGATTTGACCCAAATTTTGGTATGGTATGGATGAGAGGATAATAACAATTTCATTCAATGAAGGGTTTCCATCCGAGGTTAGAAAGTTGGAGTGTAAAAGTTGCTAACATGGTTGTTAGTTTTTTTGCGGATTTCAAATTTGTATTTTTTTTGCTTCTGCCAATAATAGTATACAGTCATTTGACAAGATGTATATTTTCTTTAAGAACAAAACAAAGGTATGCAATTAAATAAAAGGTTTTCTTATCTGCGAGATGCTAGTCGACAGAGGTGAGAGGTGGGTAGTGCTTCATCGAATTCATTGCGTTGTGCTTTCCACTGACCAGAGAGCTTCTCGTGCTAATAGTGTGTTTTGAAAATACATGATATATGTGTAGAAGTATATAAAGTAAATAAGGCATAATATTTACGAGGTTTGGCAAATGTGCTTACGTTCTCGAGCCAGCAGCAGTAATTTCTTTCATTATCTGAAATAATAGGAGTACAGAGGTAACTCGCTCACTATTTTTGTCTCTTCTCTCTAGCCTTGGCATAGCTTCTTACTCTCTCATGGAGATGACGAGAATTGTGTGCTTACAAATGAGCTCTCCATGGATAATTAGGAAATGGTATAAAGTACAAACAAAATGGCTTTGCTAGTGATTTGTGAATTATCCACCAC
>NW_025999697.1:0-15846 GCF_019419815.1 Pyrus x bretschneideri
GGGTAGCTTAAAGCATTGTTAGAAATGAAAAGTTAAACTGAGTAGTTAAAATAGTTTTTTGGCATTGTTCCCGTGCTAGTTTAACAATAATTTCTCTTGGAGATACTCTAAGACACATTTAGGAAGGTTTTATGAATGCGTTTGTTCTTGGGATGCTTGGTACAATTCTGTTGACCTCATAAAATATTTTTAATATCAGGATAAGCTCAATCAATCATTTATGTTGTGAGAAGAGGTCAATAAATATAAAGTTTATCAAGCAGTAATTTCTTTACCAAGCAAGTGGTATTAATCCGAGGATTTAAAAAGAGTTACATATTCATAAAGTTTAATAGAGTTCAATAAAAAAACTGAAAGAATGTCAAGGTCTTAAGTAGAATATGAAGAAAATTTGGCTTTCTTCTGTTGACAGCTATCAAAGATCGCCCGCACAGTTGTAGCGGTGCTTCATTCATTTTCAGTATGCTGCCGAGACTGCTACAACCACACACACACACACAAAAAAAAAAAAACAAAAAAATAAAAATAAAAACAAACAAACTTCCTATGTTATTGTCAAATTTTCTTAAAATCATATAGTCTATAATTACTGCATAAGAGCACAAGAAGTCATACTAACTTTTCAGAGGGTGATTGTTGACTGCTACCAAAGATGGCCCGCACAGTTGGAATGGTGCTTCAATCATTTTCAGTATGCTTTCAAGAATGCTACAACCACCAAAAAAAAAAAAAAAAAAAAAAAAACTAAAAAAAAAAAAAAAAAAAAAAAAAAGAAGCAAAAATCTTATGTTATTGTCAAATTTTCTTAAAATCATAGTCTATAACTACTGCATAAGAGCACAAGAGCTCAATACTAACTTTTCAGAGGGTGCTTATCTACTTTTGCATTTAACATTTATTGTATTTCAAGTGCAAAATTCGATTTCGTCATAATCTTCTTAATTCCATTATTTTTTTTTCGGTAACAATTTCATTATTCCACGCAAGTTGCAACCCAATAACACTCTAAAATTTAGTACATAGAATCTCACCTCAACCAAGATTAGCATAAAAACCAGGTACCCATACCCTACGAGTTTCTGAGGACACGATTAGCACCAATGGTATTAACCATCCCCTTGTGACACCAATCCACATTAAGCTTTACTCTATTAAATAATTAAGAGCATTCTATAAAGGAAAATGGTAGGGAGATCATTTTTAGACCATATTTGAAAGTTACATGATGCGACGGTTGATAACTAGATTTTTGTTTAGCAAGTAGTATTTTTTTTTCCTTTTCCCAAAAGCAAGTGGTATTAATCTTAGTAACTTTAGTGTATTCAATTTAGAATTTGAAGGATTTAAAAAGAGTTATAAACTCTTTAAGTTTAACAGAGTTCAATAGACTCCATATGAACTTTAGATAAATTCACTAAAAAATTTAGGAGACATGCATGATTTACTAAAGCCTAAAATCTTTTTTAATTCCTCTAAATCTATCAAAATCATTTAATTTTTAAAATACTTTAAATTTAAATTTTGATTGAATATACCTTGAGTTTATATACTCTTTTAAAAATCTTGATTGCATACCCCTAAACTTTCATGAATTCATTTAAAATTGTCAGAATTTGTTAACTCTTTTAAAATCCTTCAACATCATAATTGAATACACTCAAGACTCTATCTGATAGACTAATAAAATGGGATGAGGCCTGATAGGCCAGCCCAGCCCTAATTTTTCAACCCAGTCTTAGGGTCAGGCTTTAGCCTACCCGTTTATAAATGGGTAGGGCTTAGGCCTTGCATTTTAGGTTCGATTCTTAGGCTTGACCCGATATGATTTGGTGTAATTTAAGTACACAGAAGGCTAGAAGCTTATTTTGATGTCATTTGTAGACATTTTTTTGTTTTTAAAGTGATGTTGGATTGATGGTTTCAAAAGTTTGGGATTCGAAATTGCTTCTCATTTTGGAAAATGAACAATCCAATATGCTATTAGACCCTTAAAATGAGTAATCAAAAGACCAAAAGTTTATTCGATATCAGTTGTACACGTGCTTTAGTTTTTGAGCGTTTGGCAACTGAAAACATCCAATACTCATTAGACCCATAAAATATGAGCAATCAAAAAGTCAAAGTTTTATTTTGTGTCATGTGTACATGTTTTTAGTTTTTGGAGTGTTGTTGTAATTATGAGGTCAAAAGTTCTTTACCTTAAATTATTTTTCATTTTGGCAAATGCAAATGAACGCATCCAATACACTATTAGACCCCATTAAATTATTACTCCAAAGACCAAAAGCTTATTTGGTATCATTTGTACGTGCCTTTTGTTTTTTAAGTGTTGTTGTTTTGATGGGATCAAAAGTTCGTCATTTGAAATATTTGTTTTTCAACACTTATATATAATGGCTATATTAACCGACCAAATATCTTATTTGGAATGGTAAATGAGAACTAATAGAATTAAAAAGTCTTTTTTTTTTTTTAAGTAAAAAGTCTTATATTTAATTCTCAACAACTTTACTATTTTTATATTTAAATAAAAATAATTACGAGCTAAAATTTGGGCCGAGCAGATCGACTCGCTCATTGACCCGAAATTTTTCGACCAGTGGGTTGAGTCAGGGTGAAATGACGATTTTGCCCCTAGTATGATTTTTGGTTGTGTGGTTGTTTTTGGTTTGTTGTTGGCAAGTTGTGGACCACACACACACTCTCCCATATTTCCCTCACCCTTTCCCTACCCTGCACTCTGTCTCGAGCCCTTTCTCTCCCCCATTCCTTATCCCATTTGTACGGACATACCCCAAAACCCTCCAAACATTCACAGATCGAGGAAACAAAGTACATATTCATGCTCGTGAGGTTCGTAGGAGTCCAACCATACCCATTTCAGGTAAGGATACCTTTGTTTTCACGTCGAACTCGGGATACCCCGATTTTGTCACTGTTCATGCACACGTTAATTCTTGTGTTTTTGGGAATTTCAAGCTTGTAGGAAGCTTGGTGAGGTCCGTAGGAGGCTCAAAGTGGTTCGTTTGAAGGTTTTGGACGTCGGGATCGTGAGTTTCAAGGTTGGCCGGAGTTGGTGGAGTTTTCCCTGCGAGATTCCCTGGATTTTAGTGCTTGAAAGTGGCATGGATTTGTTCCTCTCGCTGTAAGCTTCATTTTGGTACCAATTTTGTGAAATTTGGTTGAAAAACGAAGAAGATATGAAGATTTGAAGTTTTCACGATTTTCCGGCGCCGGCGACGGTGCCGGAGCCTCGCTGGAGAAGACGACGGAATATTCCGTCAGTTTGGACGGAATATTCCTAACGGCGTTGACGGAATCCGTTAAAGTTAATGGAATATTCCTGACGGTGTTAACTGACGCGTAGGGGCGCGTGCGACGGTGGAAATTTTTTCTAAAAATATGGGGATGTTCCTGAGGTTGAGTAGATCACGTTGGTGTATTCATACACCCCATTTGAGCTTTGTATGAGAAGTTATTTCATAAGGTTGGTTATGTGTTTTAAAAATTAACGTTTTTATAGTTGTTTCGCATATAGGTGAGACCTATCCCGAGGACGAGCGCAGTCACTCGAGGCAAGGGGGTTACGACCCTTCTACATACTAGTGAGTGGGCTTTTGGTTTTCCGTATATACCTATATACTCATGTTTTTCCCAGAAATTGATTTGAAACGTTTATTCGTTTATATGCCATGTTTATTGTTTGCCATTTATTTACGCATTATTAGTCATATATATATATATATATGTGTGTGTGTGTGTGTGTATTGGTGCCGTGGACGCACAGCTAAGTGCCGGGTGTATGATTTATGTTTATGTTACGTTCAGTAGTAATTAGTGATGCATCGAGAGCTCATAACCTGCACCCCCGGTGTTAGTGCTCCCACCCAGAGTTGGGCACAGTCCTTCACGTGATGTTCACCTCCCGCACCACACGCTCATCTTGGATCCAAGTTAGGTGCACAGTTCTGTCGTAAAGACCACTTTAGGTGGTTCCAACTCGTAGGTGACCCGCGATTAGTCGCCCAGCCTTCACGTGATTGTAACACTTGAGCGTATATATATATATATTACACCTAGTCCTGTCGTACAGACCACTCTAGGTGGTTCCGACTCGTGTGTAGGTACAATTAATGAGATGGAAATTGAGCTCTAGATTCAGTCGTACAGGTCACGTTAGGTGACTCCGGCTGACAGCTTACATAGCATTGATTTTGACATTACCTGAGCACTTGCATATATTCGAGGCATTTGGCATGGCATATATTCCGAGCATGATATATATATATATATATATGTATATTCTATTTTCTGGGAGGTATACAGGTTTTACGGCGAGGGGTTAGAACTTATTTATGAAATGGTTTTTGAAAAGCTTTGTTTTTGCCCACTCACGCTTTTGTTTTGCGCCCCTCCAGGTTTTAGTTGACTAGCACGTTTGGTGGCTCCCCTGAGGATTTCCCCGGCATATCTGACAGATTATTACCAGTGTAGGACCACCTTCGGGTGTGCTTTTGTAGTGTTGTTTCTCCCGGACTGCATTAGGTTTTCGTGCTCTGAACTTTATTTTCACACTTACGCTTGCACATGTATGTTATTATTTTGTGTAAAGCTGGTTTTTATTTATTCGTACTATGTTATTATTATTTTATTAGTTTCCGCACTGTGCACATGGTTACGTCACTTCCTCGTGACGGCCAGCATGCCTTGATCTCAATCGGAGTGTGTCGGTTTGGTATCAGAGCATAGGCTTTCGCAGTCCTGTACTTTTGTGAGTATTCTAATGGTTTTGGTGTCTTCTGTTAGAATTATGCCGCCTCGTTGGGAACCACGTCGCTCTGCTGAGCCTAGTTTCCCCGATGTAGCTCAGCTGGGGGAAGCTATCGCTACAGCTATTCATTCGGCGCTTCGCCCTCCCCAGAAGACTCCTCTGGAGACTATGTATAATTTGAAGTTGGACAAGTTCGAAGGCAACGAGGGCTTTGAGGGTGCGGAGCGGTGGCTAGAGCATATTGAGAAGATTTTTCGTGTTTTGCATAATCAGGGGAATCTCCCTGTTGAGAAGTGGGTAGAGACGACCTCGTGGTTTTTGGGTAAGGATTCTGCATCTTGGTGGGAGCAGGAACTTCGTCGCTTGACTCCAGCGGAGAGGACTGATTGGGATGTTTTCAGTGAGTTGTTCAGGAGAATGTTTGTGCCTCCTGAGTATATTGACCGTAAGAAGCAGGAATTTACTAAGTTGAGACAGCAAATGAGTACTACCGGAGATTTACTGATCTTTCTCGCTATCATCCAGATGTTGCTGGCAATCTTGCGGAGATGCTTCGTCGTTTCCTTTTAGGCACTAAAAAGAAGTGGCGTTCGATGGTGACCACTACCCCTTGTGATACCTACCAGGAGTTTTATGAGATTCTGTTGAGAATTGAGGATTCAGAGAATATGCCGAGCGAGAGTGAAGAGAAGGAGAAAGACGGTAATTAGAGGAAAGATGATAAGGGCAAAGGTCAAGCGTCGCTTGGACCTCGTCGAACCCAGAACTTCAAGAGGGGTGGCACTAGTTCTAGCCCTTCTAGCGGTGGTTTTAGCGCCATTGGTCAGGGCCGTGGTGGTAGGTTTGTTGGTGGTGCTAGAGGCCAGAGACAGGGTGATGGTGGTAGAGGTAGGGCCCCACTTTACCACAGGTGTAATAATCGGCATTTTAGTGAGTGTAGGTGTGGAAGCAGTGGTTACTTTACTTGTGGGCAGATGGGACATCGGGCTACAAATTGTCCCTAGAGTCAGCAGAAGCCCCAGCAGACTTTCTTGCCACCACTTGCACCGATCCAGCAGATTCCTGGTCCTAGTAGTTATGGGCAGATGGGCCGAGGTGGTGTCTTTTACTATCAGGGCGATGCTGTCCCTTATGCCCCTGGACAGTATCAATATCCCCATGATCTATATTCTCAGGGTGGTTATCCTCAATATTCTGGTAGCTATATGCCGTATCCTCCAGTCCCAATAGGCGGGTCTCAGTGGTTTCAGGGAGGACAGACGCAGCAGGGGGAGATTGCTTCGAGTAGTGTGGGGTCTTCGAGGTAGTCTGGTCAGCCCAGTCAGGGGCGTGGTACTCAGAGTCGTGGTGGCCAGACGAGCAGAGGTTGAGATGGACGACAACAGGCCTAGGGGCTTATTCATAACATTTCTCTGCAGGACGCTCAAAACAATCCAGACTTGATTATGGGTACGTTAAATATCCTAGGTTATTTTGCTAGAATATTAATTGATTGTGGTGCTACACATTCTGTGATTTCTCATACATTTGCTCAAGTGACGCAACCTCGCCCCACACCTCTAGGGTATGATTTAGAGTTTGCTATGCCTAGAGAGGAGAAATGTATTCTAGATCGTGTGTACCCAGGATGTCCAGTGATAATGGAGAATGTTGTTATGCCAGCTGATCTTATCCCGTTGGATATTGTTGATTTTGATGTGATTCTGGGCACGGATTGGATACATTTCAATCGTGTCAATATTGATTGTTATGAGAAAATAGTTACGTTCCATCGTCCTAGATTACCTGTGGTTACTTTCGTGGGCGAGCAAAGTGGGGTGAGTCATGGCGTTATTTCGGTCGTACGAGCGAAAAGATTGTTATCTAAAGGTTGCCAGGGATACTTATCTCATGTGGTGTTGGATAAGACTGCTCCTAGTAGAGTAGAGGATGTGAGGGTAGTCAGACATTTTCCTGAGGATTTACCTGGTTTGCCGCCAGACCGAGATATGGAGTTCACTATTGAGTTGCTTCCAGGTACTAATCCTATTTCCTTGACTCCTTATCGTATGACTCCCGCTTGAGTTATGGGAATTGAAAGTTCAGTTGCAGGAATTAGTGGATAAAGGTTTTATCTAGCCTAGTACTTCACCTTGGGGAGCTCCAGTGTTGTTTGTGAGAAAGAAAGACGGAACTTTGAGGCTATGTATTAATTACAGGCAATTGAATTAGGTGATGATTAAAAACCGTTATCCATTGCCGCGTATTGATGATTTATTTGATCAACTTCGAGGTGCTTGTGTATTCTCCAAGATTGACTTGAGGTCTGGATATTATCAGCTGAAGATTAGTAGGGATGATATTCCTAAGATGGCGTTCAGGACTCGTTATGGTCATTACGAGTTTCTGGTTATGCCATTTGGATTGACGAATACACCAGCTGCTTTCATGGATTTGATGAACTGGCCATATTTGGATAGATTTGTTATTGTTTTCATCAACGACATTCTGGTGTATTCTAAATCTAAAGCGGAGCATGTTCGACATCTTACTTTGGTGTTAAAAAGGTTAAGGGAACACTAATTGTATGCTACATTTAGCAAGTGCCAGTTTTGGTTAGACCAAGTTGCATTTTTGGGGCACGTCATTTCAGCTCAAGGTATTTTGGTGGATCCTCAAAAGGTGGCAGCTGTGGAGAAATGCGAGCAACCGCGAACCGTCACTGAGGTGAGGAGTTTCCTTGGTTTAGCAGGGTATTATCGATGGTTTGTTAAAGATTTTTCTGTGATTGCTTTACGACTGACGAGATTAACGAGGAAAAACGTTAAATTTGAGTGGGATGACAAGCGCGAGCAGAGTTTCCAGCAGTTGAAGTATTGTCTCACTCATGCACCTGTTTTGGCGTTCCCGAATGATAGTGGTGATTTCGAGGTCTATAGTGATGCTTCTCTGAATGGTTTGGGTTGTGTTTTGATGCAGCACGGTAGGGTAATTGCTTATGCTTCACGACAACTGAAACCTCATGAGTTGAATTACCCTACGCATGATTTGGAGTTAGCAACCATTATTTTTGCGTTGAAGTTGTGGAGACATTACCTTTACGGAGAGAAATGTAAGATCTTTACAGATCATAAAAGTCTTCAGTATCTTTTTACATAGAGGGATCTTAATCTTCGTCAGCGGAGGTGGATGGAGCTGCTCAGTGATTATGACTGCACGATTGATTATCACCCTGGTCGTGCAAACGTTGTGGCTGATGTACTTAGCAGGAAGTCTCAGGGTCGTATCAATGTGTTGTACGCTAGTCGCATTCCTCTTCTGGCGGACTTAAGAGCTACAGGAGTGAGGTTAGAGGCAGAAGATCGAGAGGTAGCTTTACTTGCTAATTTTCAAGTTAGGCCAATTTTAGTTGATCGGGTGCTTGAAGCTCAGGTAGCTGATAGGGAAACTCAAGAACTAATTCAAGCTCGAGATCGAGGGAGGAGGAGAGACCTTAGAGTTCGTGATTCGGATGGCATGCTGATGCAGGAGGGTAGGATGTTTGTGCCTAATAATTTGGACTTAAAGAAAGCAATTCTCGATGAAGCACATATCTCGGCTTATGCTATGCATCCTGGAGCTACTAAAATGTATCATACCATTCGACCGTTTTATTATTGGCCGGGTATGAAGAGGGAGATAGCTGAGTATGTGAGTAGGTGTGCTATTTGCCAGCAAGTTAAGGCGGAAAAGAAGAAGCCGTTTGGGTTGTTGCAGCCGCTTCCCGTTCCAGAGTGGAAATGGGAAAATATTACTATGGATTTTGTGTACAAGCTTCCGCGTACACATAATGGTTTTGACAGCATTTGGGTGATTGTTGATCGGCTTACTAAGTCAGCACATTTCATTCCAGTGAGGGAGAAGTATTCTTTGGGCCGATTAGCTGAGTTATTCATCTTAAGGATTGTGAAATACCATGGTGTCCTTGTGAGTATTGTCTCAGATCGTGATCCAAGATTTACCTCTAAGTTTTGGGTGGCGTTTCAGGAAGCTTTGGGTACGAGACTACTATATAGTACGGCATATCATCCTCAGACGGACGGACAGTCAGAGAGAACCATTCAGACTTTGGAGGACATGTTGCGAGCTTCGGTACCACAGTTTGGTGATGCTTGGCACCAACGGTTGGATTTAATGGAATTTGCCTACAACAACAACTTTCATTCGAGTATCAACATGGCACCATTTGAGGCATTGTATGGGAGATCTTGTCGCACACCTTTATGTTGGTCCGAGGTCGGAGAAAGAGTTTTGGTGGGCCCGGAGATTGTTGAGGAGACTACTCAAAATGTTCAGGTAATCAAGTCTAACCTGAAGGCGGCCCAGGATAGGCAAAAGAGTTTAGCGGACCAGTATGCTACTGACAGAATGTATGAAGTTGGTGATTGGGTATTTCTGAAGTTCTCACCATGGAAAGGCGTTGTACGGTTTGGAAAGAAAGGTAAGCTGAGTCCCAGGTATATCGGACCGTACATGGTCACCGAGCGAGTTAACGAGGTAGCTTACAGGCTGGAGTTGCCTTCGGAGTTGGCTAGAGTACATAACATTTTTCACGTGTCTATGCTTCGACATTATGTTGCTGATCCGTCTCATGTGATACCTCCTCAACCCTTGGAAATCAATCCGGATTTGACTTATGATAAGGAACCAGTGACGATTCTAGATTGGAAGAAAAAGGTTCTGAGGAACAAGACGGTGAACTTGGTGAAAGTTTTGTGGAGGAATCATTCCGTGGAGGAAGCTACGTGGGACACTAAAGATTGGATGAGAGATTTGTATCCTCGGTTGTTCTTTGATCGCTATGGGTTGTTTTATGTGGTTGTTTTGAATTTCGGGACGAAATTTTTATAAGGTGGGGATAGGTTGTGACAGCCTGTTCTGGAATTTTCGAATCGTAAGGGTGAAATGACAATTTTGCCCCTAGTATGATTTGTGGTTGTGTGGTTGTTTTTGGTTTGTTGTTGGCAAGTTGTGGACCACACATACACTCTCCAATATTTCCCTCACCCTTTCCCGAGCCCTTTCTTTCCCCCATTCCTTATCCCATTTGTACGGACATACCCCAAAACCCTCCAAACCTTCACAGATCGAGGAAACAAAGTACATATTCATGCTCGTGAGGTTCGTAGGAGTCCAACCATACCCATTTCAAGTAAGGATACCTTCGTTTTCACGTCGAACTCGAGATACCCCGATTTTGTCACTTTTCATGCACACGTTAATTCTTGTGTTTTTGGGAATTTCAAGCTTGTAGGAAGCTTGGTGAGGTCCTTAGGAGGCTCGGGGTGGTTCGTTTGAAGGTTTTGGATGTCCGGATCGTGAATTTCAAGGTTGGCCGGAGTTGGTGGAGTTTTCCCGACGAGATTCCGTGGATTTTAGTGCTTGAAAGTGGTATGGATTTGTTCCTCTCGTTGTAAGCTTCATTTTGGTACCAATTTTGTGAAATTTGGTTGAAAAACGAAGAAGATATGAAGATTTGAAATCTTCACAATTTTCCGGCGCCGGCGACGGCGCCGAAGCCTCGCAGGAGAAGACGACGGAATATTCCATCAGTTTGGATGGAATACTCCTAACGGCGTTGACAGAATCCATTAAAGTTAATGGAATATTCCTGACGGTGTTAACTGACGCCGTCAGCGTGCCAGACACGTGCCTGCGCGTGGCCGTGCCTTGGCCGGCGCGTGGGGGCACGTGTGACGATGGAAAATTTTTCTAAAAATATGGGGATGTTCCTGAGGTTGAGTAGATCACGTTGGTGTATTCATACACCCCATTTGAGCTTTGTATGAGAAGTTATTTCATAAGGTTGGTTATGTGCTTTAAAAATTAACGTTTTTATAGTTGTTTCGCATATAGATGAGACCTATCCCAAGGACGAGCGCGGTCACTCGAGGCAAGGGGGTTACGACCCTTCTACATACCAGTGAGTGGGCTTTTGGTTTTCCGTATATACCTATATACTCATGTTTTTCCCAGAAATTGATTTGAAATGTTTATTCGTTTATATGCCATGTTTATTGTTTGCCATTTATTTACGCATTATTAGTCATATATATATATATATGTGTGTATTGGTGCCGTGGACGCACAAGTAAGTGGCGGGTAAGTATGATTTATGTTTATGTTACGTTAAGTAGTAATTAGTGATGCATCGAGAGCTCATAACTTGCACCCCCGGTGTTAGTGCTCCCGCCCAGAGTTGGGCACAGTTCTTCACGTGATGTTCACCTCCCGCACCACACGCTCATCTTGGATCCAAGTTAGGTGCACAGTCCTGTCGTATAGACCACTTTAGGTGGTTCCTGATGCGAGATTTATACGCACACAAATTAAACCCTCTTTTTGTCAATTGTAGTATAAGTATAAGTAGGGATCGTTCTAAACCGGGGATTAGGAGGGATTACTAAATCACTTGGAAACTGACTCAAAAATGTAAAACAAACATTAAAACACTAAAACAAATCAAAAGACTCAAAGAATACAAAACACTTATAAACACAAACTAAGACACTTTCTAACTAAATTGGACACTAAAGTAAAGGGGGATTGAGATTTTGACGAAAATAAATTAAATGCACAAATTGTAATTTAAAGGTAGAATTTAAATATGAATGTGATGAAATATGGAATGAATGCTAGCTAAGGGGTTCTTCTCCACACATGTTATACTTGCATACAAGATTGATTCTCAGTTGGTCTTTCGATAAATTATGAAACTCAACACTCCGGATTAATTAGGTCCGCTTAAATTAACCGTCAAGTTTTCCTTAAGTTAATGAATTGGATGGGTTTGCGCAACGCAATTCACAACATTCTCCAAAAGTCCTTTACGTGAACAGCACAATAAAGATACAATCAAAGATCATTAAGTATTATGAAAACTATAAGTGTTGACGAGGCATTCGTTACTATGATGAGCATGAAACTCGTGCCAAGAATTCATTTAACGCGATTGTTTATAAGCAACCTCCACTACTTGTGAATATAAGTTCATAACGATTAGGTGAAATTCACTTATATTCTAGCGTCATATTTATGCATGAAAATTAAGCGCGCATTCTTAATAAACATTCATAAATAAGTTATCAATCAAACGGTTAAACAAATTGAATCCACAACTTATAAAATTCCAACGAAAATTAATCAATTCATATTGCAAATATAAACATAGTTTCGAATCACCCCCTAGCTAAAGGGGGTTTAGTTCCTCATAACTTTGAAATCAAAGAAACACCTAAACATTCCAACAACTCAAAACTTGAATTGTATGAACGTTTAAGCACTCTTCTCTTCCATTCCTTATACGTACAAAACAAAGAGAATTAAAATGAAACTTTGAAATCAAAGAAACACCTAAACATTCCAACAACTCAAAACTTGAATTGTATGAACGTTTAGGCACTCTTCTCTTCCTCGTTATTGTAGCACAAGGTTTAAGGATAGGTTGGTTGGGGGGATGGAAGTGTGGAATGAAGTGGAAATGGAGAAGATGGAGAAGGGGAAGTGTTTGTGTATTACAATGGAAAATGAGATGATTTGGTGAATGGAATGAATGGGTATTTATAGGAAGAGAATGGGTGTTAATGGATGTTTGTTTAAGGTATTTGGTGGATGGGAAAAGGTGTGGATGGTGGGAATTATGGTGGATGGATGGTTTAGTGGATGTAATTTAGGGTTTATTTAGGTGAATGTGGATGCATGGTTTAGTGGATGTAAAGGATAATGGGATGGTGTGGAATTAAAAGCTAAAAAAAATGGGATAATGGGCATTTAAGTGTGAATGGAATGGTGGAATGCACTAATGGAAATTATGGAATGGAATGGTGGGATGCACTAATGGAAATTATGGAATGGAATGGTGGGATGCACTAATTAGGAGGAAGAATTAGGGTGAAGGGCTTAATGCATAGATTTGGGTCAATTAGGGTGAAGGGCTTAATGCATGGATTTGGGCCAATTATCATGAAAGGCTTAATGCATGGATTTGGGCCTAAAATGCCCCCCCTTGCATGGCAAGGGAAAGGACTTGGGCTAAAGCCCACGACAATGGCTCTAAAATGGGCTAAGGTTAGGGTTTAGGTCATCTAAAAGCCCAAAGCCAAGAATAGAAACTCACGACAATGGAAACCTCCAAGAATAGAAACTTCCAACTTTAGAAACTTTGGTTACCAATTCCGACTTCCTTGCTCTTCACTTTCATTTCTTCATTTCTTAAGCTCCTTTGACCTTCAACCTCGTTCATTCCTCGTGCTCCATTTGCATACACCACATTCCAGCTCAGTTTTGCTCCAAAAGCTCCCAATTGCATCATTTCATGTAATATGTCCTTTAAACCTGAAAACACATGAAAGTAGCTTAAAAGACTACTTTAATGAATAAAACATAACAAAAATGCATAAGAACTAGCTAACTAAGGCGCATAAATATGCTCCTATCAGTTCCGACTCGTAGGTGACTCGTGATTAGTCGCCCAGCCTTCATGTGATCGTAGCACTTGAGCGTATATATATATTACACCCAGTCCTGTCGTACAGACCACTCTAGGTGGTTTCGACTCGTGTGCAGGTACAGTTAATAAGATGGAAATTGAGCTCTAGATTCAGCCATACAGGTCACGTTAGGTGACTCCGGTTGACAGCTTACATAGCATTGATTTTGACATTACCTGAGCACTTGCATATATTCGAGACATTTGGCATGGCATATTTTCCGAGCATGATATATATATATATGTATATTCTATTTTCTGGGAGGTATATAGGTTTTACGGCGAGGGGTTAGAACTTATTTATGAAATGATTTTTGAAAAGCTTTGTTTTTGCCCACTCATGCTTTTGTTTTGCTCCCCTCTAGGTTCTAGTTGGCTAGCACGTTTGGTGGCTCCCCTGAGGAATTCCCTGGCATATCTAACCGATTATTATCAATGTAGGACCACCTTTGGGTGTGCTTTTGTAGTGTTGTTTCTCGCGGACTGCATTAGGTCTTCGTGCTCTGAACTTTATTTTCACACTTACGCTTGCACATGTATGTTATTATTTTGTGTAAAGCTGGTTTTTATTTATTCATACTATGTTATTATTATTTTATTAGCTTTTGCACTGTGCACATGGTTACGTCACTTCCTCGTGACGGTCAACATGCCCTGATCTCGATCGGGGTGTGTCATTTAAACCTGATTCATAACTTTCTCTTATAATCAACCCATATCACATACTAATTGTATTATGTTTTTGTACATTTTACCCTTTATTATGCAAGTGAGTTTATGTTAATTTTAGTACTTTGTTGGAAGTTATTAGAAAGATTGAAAATTAAGAAAAGAATAGATGGAAAATTAAAAAAAAAAAAAAAATTAACAGTAGGGTGCAAATTGACTAATTTTGAGAGTTGAGGGGGGGGGGGAATTGGCCAAATTAAAGTTGAGGGGGAAAATTGACTAATTATGAGAGTTGAGGGGGGAAATTGGCCAAAATTAAAGTTGAGGGAGGAAATTGGCCAATGGTCACAAGTTCCAGGAGGAATTGATGAACACCTTTAAATTTTATCATTTTTTTTCTTCTGGAATTTTCAATTCCATGGTTTTCTTTCCATTTTCTCTTTCTCCATTAATGCACAGCTAGCCCAATTTTTTATTTCTTCTATTCTTGGTGAATTTCAGGTGGGTTTTTGGTTTAGATTCAGAAATAATTTTTGTAATTTGAATTTGAATTCTCTTGAATCTTTGGCATGGTTAATTTCTCCGTGGGCTTAGAATTTGCATCCCTTCACTACTGACCTTTAATCCAGTTCCAAAATTCTCTCTTAACATCTGAATTTTCTTCCAAAGTTTAGTTTCTTCATTTTCGCTATCTTTCTCGTTTCTGTTTGGTTGCTGAGAAAATCACGGGCCAAAAAGAAAATAGGGGTTTTACTGTTTTGATGTTGCTCATAGAAAATCGGGATCGGCGTGGGCTCTCATTTTTCTCTCTCAGTCTTTGATTGAGACCCATTTCCGACGGCTCACGGGGTTGGGTCGGTGGGAAAGGTTGGTGGTTGCTGAATTCTCTCGGAATAGGGAGATAGATACTTAGAGACGAAGACAGAGGAAGGGAAACAAATTTATTTTAGTATTATTTTTTTAATATTTTAAATCCAAGTAGGCTCAAATTGACATGTGACGTTCAATCATTGTTCACGTAAAAGTTACGTCATTACTTAACAGAAATTCTAACGAAAAAAATAACGGATGTATGAAAGCGTTTCGAAATTGTGACTTTAGGTACTAAATTAGGACAAAAAAAACTTGATGTATTCAATATTGAAAATCAATAAACTCCAAGTTAACTGATATTAATCTTTTTTATAAAGTCAAATCGTATGGGTTCAGTTAGATGGGTAATAGCTTTTGTGAAAGATTTGCAATGTTTTTGCTTGTCTGGAGCAAACTATGGGTGGAGAGAGGGAGACGAAGGATGTTTGGTGTTTGGTTGTGTGATATGAGACTTAAAAATGAACAGGTGTCTTTGATTTATTGGAGTCAGTAAATTTTAGGTACTGAACAGTTAGTACCCAAGTATTATATTTACTTGGAGTAAAGCTCTTTGCGATTCTCAGCAACTTTGAAGATGAATTTTTTAAAATTCCTGGAACCCAAGCTGACCTGGAGAACCAAGCCAATAATAGACTGACACATTGCCCCTTTCTTTTTCATTAAAAATTTCTTTGCTTTCGCAACGGTCGGCCTCGGTATCTGTCATCTTCTCAGTACCCTACAACTTCTTGTTCGAAATTTTTAGAATAAAGTACAAAAAATAACTTTAATTATTGGTATCACGATATTTTCATAATTTATCTGTTAAAATTGACAATGTCATATCTCATCTTTAGAATTTATGTCAATATTATACCTTCCATTAGCTTGACCGTTTATTTATCAGTTAAATGCTGACGTGGTTTAATCCGGAACCCATTTTTTATTAAAAAAATAATAAAATATTATTAAAAACAAAAAAAATTATTTAATATTATTTAAATATTTAAATAATAAAAAAATAAAAAATAAACCTCCATTTCGTCAA
>NW_025999698.1:0-15598 GCF_019419815.1 Pyrus x bretschneideri
GTTCCAATCAATTCAGCACGGGAAGTTTAGTTTCTAATCATTTTTAGGTTTGACATTGAATAGATTATTTGTACAAAAAGTAGAGGAAAAAAAAGGAATGATTGGGTGTGGATCAAAGTGAATTAAAGATTTCAAAAGAGTCAATTTACTGTCTACACCTTCAACAATATTTCAAACACCGCAATAACGGGCGGGTACACCAGCTTATGAAAACTAAAAATCAAGCAAAAAATTATTTTAAATTATTCGAAATTTAATTTAAAATGGGCAGAAGATTGTCTTGGTTAAAACTAGGCCTGGCAAACGGGTCGTGTCTATCGTGTTCATGTCGTTTTCGTGTAACACCTGTTATCTTAACGGGTCGTGTCGTGTCACACCCGTTATCTTAACGGGTCCTTAACAGGTCGTGTCACTTTACCCAACGGGTAAAGTGACCCGACCCGTTATGACCCATTATGACCCGTTAAGAAAAAAAAATATTTTTTTTAAATTTGCACATACAACACATTGCCACATAAATATTACTTCAAAACATTAAAACATTTATCGTTCAAGTACTATATCTACACTCGAAAATAAAAGCCTAATAAAAAAATAATACATACACTACTAATATATTACAAATATTAAATGTGCAAGGATAAAGAGTTTTTGTTTTTAAGATTGCAAGTCTTTCTCAAAAGTTTACACCTCTATTTACAAAATCTTCAATTTACATCGATCATCATGAAATTGTATTCAATTTACACCTACATCTATATAATTATTATAGTTTTTACTTTTTAGGGATATAAAATTATTAAATTAATGTATATAATTATTAATATTATAGTTGATTCATACTTTTATTAAGTATATAAATTATAACATAAGATTTTGTGATATCCACATCCACTAGTGTAAATATTTTAAATTGAAGATCAAATTCATTCTTTGTATTCATATAGGGTCAAGGAGTGTAGCTGTAAAAATTCATCAAAATCAGAGTTAAAATAACCGTTAAATCTTGATTTTTCGTTTATAACCGTCGAAAAGCTTTGTCCCGTTACTTGATCTCTGAATGTTTTTTTTTTTGTGATTTTTTGCTGATGTGATCTCCAAGCATATACAAACAATTTTGACGGTTTGGATCGTTGAAATTAGTTTTGGAGAATTCGTAAAACGATAGATTGACTAACACTTAGAGTTTATTTATACTTTCATTAAGTATAATATAAGATTTTGTGGTATCCACTTGTGTAAATATTTTAAATTGAAGATCGAATTCATTCATTGTATTCATATAGGGTCAAGGAGTGTAGTTATAAAAAATCATCAAAATCGAAGTTAAAATAACCGTTAAATCGTGATTTTTCGTTTATAACCGTTGAAAAGTTTTGTCCCGTTACTTGATCTCTAAATGTTTTTTTTTTTGTGATTTTTTGCTGATGTGATCTCCAAGCATATACAAACAATTTTGACGGTTTGGATCGTTGAAATTAGTTTTGGAGAATTCGTAAAACGATAGATTGACTAACACTTAGAGTTTATTTATACTTTCATTAAGTATAACATAAGATTTTGTGGTATCCACGTGTGTAAATATTTTAAATTGAAGATCGAATTCATTCATTGTATTCATATAGGGTCAAGGACTGTAGTTATAAAAAATCATCAAAATCGGAGTTAAAATAACCGTTAAATCGTGATTTTTCGTTTATAACCGTTGAAAAGCTTTGTCCCGTTACTTGATCTCTGAATGTTTTTTTTTTTGTGATTTTTTGCTGATGTGATCTCCAAGCATATACAAACAATTTTGACGGTTTGGATCGTTGAAATTAGTTTTGGAGAATTCGTAAAACGATAGATTGACTAACACTTAGAGTTTATTTATACTTTTATTAAGTATAACATAAGATTTTGTGGTATCCACTTGTGTAAATATTTTAAATTAAAGATCAAATTCATTCATTGTATTCATATAGGGTCAAGGAGTGTAGTTATAAAAAATCATCAAAATCGAAGTTAAAATAACCGTTAAATCGTGATTTTTCGTTTATAACCGTTGAAAAGCTTTGTCCCGTTACTTGATCTCTGAATGTTTTTTTTTTGTGATTTTTTGCTGATGTGATCTCCAAGCATATACAAACAATTTTGACGGTTTGGATCGTTGAAATTAGTTTTGGAGAATTCGTAAAACGATAGATTGACTAACACTTAGAGTTTATTTATACTTTCATTAAGTATAACATAAGATTTTGTGGTATCCACTTGTGTAAATATTTTAAATTGAAGATCGAATTCATTCATTGTATTCATATAGGGTCAAAGAGTGTAGTTATAAAAAATCATCAAAATCGGAGTTAAAATAACCGTTAAATCGTGATTTTTCGTTTATAACCGTTGAAAAGCTTTGTCCCGTTACTTGATCTCTGAATGTTTTTTTTTTTGTGATTTTTTGCTGATGTGATCTCCAAGCATATACAAACAATTTTGATGGTTTGGATCATTGAAATTAGTTTTGGAGAATTCGTATGCCATCAATCAAGTTCCGTGTGTGTGTGTGTATGTATATATATATTTATTAAGTAGATTTAAATCTATTTATTTTATACGTATAAATTATAATTGACTGGTACACGGAATAGTACATACATCACGTGTCACGTGTGTCATTATAAAAATAGTGAGATATGTCATGACAGTCATGTGTGTGATAAAAAGTTAATAACTTAAAAAAAAAAAAAATTTCTCACCACTTCTATTAATTTTCATTTTTCCCTCTCTTTTTTGTTTCCTTTTCAACTTTTTCTTATCATTTTCACTTTCCCTCCAACATCTTTCCCTAATTCCCTCACTTTTTTGTTTCATTTTCAACTTTTCTTAACATTTTCATTTTCCCTCCATTTTTTTTTCAAAAAGGGCGGCAAGTTGGCAACGGCAAGAAATTGATTATTGAAATTTGAATGGAAAGAAATCACATCAAATTTCAATGGATGCAAAATCATGCAATGCATCATGCATATTAAATTATTAATTAATAATTATGATAGTTTTTATAAAATTTAATATATATATATATATAATTATTATAGATAGACTTAATATTTTGGGGGTATAATTATTATAGTATATATAATTATTATAAATTTTATAGTTAATTTAATATACATATATATATTTATTATAATTTTTAGGGTTATAAAATTGTAAAATTAATGTATATAATTATTATAGTATTTTTTTAGGGTTATAAAATTATAAAAATAATATTCTGCTTATCGTGTATCGTGTTACCCACGTGTATACCCGAACCAACCCGTTATCTTAACAGGTGCTTATCGGGTTACCCGATAACGACCCGATTCGTTATCGTGTCGACCCAAACACCTGTTAATTTCATGTCGTGTCGTGTCGGGTTATCGGGTCGTGTCAGAAATTGCCAGGCCTACTTACATGATGAAGCAAAAAGGTCTATATATCCTATTGCCAACCATGTGTCATCAAGTAAACTATCAAAACCAGGCAAGGCATTCATACAACAACTATCAACTGACAATGTTCTGGGTTCCATGAAAGAAGCGTTATCTGATACTGGATGCACCAAATCAATGAAGGAAGAGATGAGTACACCTTCAAAAAAAAAAAAAATGTGGGATTTAGTTCAATTACTATGAATGAAGAAAATAGCATCAGTGTAGGCAAGTATACATGAATAAACATAAAGTTGATGGTTTTTGTTTGTGCCTAAAATGACAATTTGGACCAAGGAGGGTCGACTCAAGAACCACGAACCTCAGCCCAGTAGGCATCCTTCAGGCCAACGGCCTTTCAGCCCATAAATAGGATCATTCCGATCAAGTCCTTATGAAAGAAGGACTGTGAAGAGATCAATTGAAAGTGGCTCGGTCCAGTACTATACGAATTAAAATTGCTAGAGACCATATTGAGCCTTAGATAAATACAAATTATCCCAATGATCAAAATGTTTGCATGATTGGATTAAGATGAATGAGTCACATAAAGAGATCAGATTTAGAGTCCTAGTTTAAATCAAAGAGGCCGAGACTATATGTAGATGAAGTTTTAGCCACTAAAGTATAAGGGGAATATTTAAGTAGATGTCGAGCAAATACAGCCCATCAAGACTCTACCTCAGCACGCTTGTTTAACACAGATGCCTCATCTATAAATACAAAAGGCTCTGCAATAGAAGATGTCTCATTTAACTCAACAAATAACTCAAAAAGCTCTGTGCAAAAAACTCTCGCTCATTCTTCTCATATCCTTGACAAAAAACGCTAACTATCTTGACGCTTCTGTCAACACATCTTCAGTCCGGATAAGTGAATGGCATTGTGTTGACAACCGGCCACGTCTTCAATTTGGATTAACAGTACTGAAGTGTAGAACCAAGCGATTTAGAAGCACCTTCAGTTCAAAGAAATGAACAGAACTGCAGCTGGATGGTCGGTTATCTAACCAAGTCATGGCAGACTAAGAATTCCCAATTCTCTTGTCTCAATAGGTCATCTCATTAGCTTCGATGAAGTGAGGTATTACCTGGTTACCCCTTGTTTGGCACAATGAAAGACAAGTCTATTCGCACTAATCTAGTAACCTTGTCTTTAAGTTGCATAACCCAAGGTCGAGAGGCGTTCCTTCCTCGGTCGTAGTCTCTTTGGTGTAGAAGTTAGCAGCACATTCGAGACCACCATCACATCCATTTCACTCGCTTTACCGATCTTGGTTGCGAGTTGGCATGCCTGCTTTCACAAAAAGAAGGTAAGTAGCTCATAATTACTCAGCGCGCCATGTAGGCTTTTTAATTTTTAGAGTCAACAAGTCATGATAGATACAAAGCACGATTAGTTGCTAAGGGTTATAGTCAAAGCTACTATATTGACTACAAGGAGACATTTGCCCAATAGCAAAGATAGTGTCGATTTCTTTGGCAGCAAATCTAGATTGGCCCTTACCACAAGTGATGTAAAGAACGCCTTCTTACATAGAAATCTTAAATAAGTGGTGTATATGGACATCTCACTAGGGTATACGTCACCTACACAAACGGAGGTGGTGTGTAAGTTGAAAAAGGCTTTGTACGAAATAAAGTAATCATCGTGGTTTAGGCAGCTCCAAATGGCCATGAGGAAGTATGGCTTCAAGCAAAGTAATTCATATCATACACTATTCTTAAAATGCTGAAGGAGTAAGATAACAACTTTAATTATTTATGTGGACGCTATGATTGCTACATGTGATGACAAGGAAGAAATCTCGAGATTGAAAGGCTTTGTATTAAAAAAAATAAAAAAATTCACAGCAACTATCGTTACTTCTATTACTAAAGACCAAAATAGGTTGAATCTCGTGGCAGATAGTAGCTCCTCAGTAGCCCACTCCAGAACTTATTTGCTGTTACAAGGAGAATTTCTATATTACAGAGAAAGATAAGTGACAAAGCTTCGAGTTACATTCAGTGAGGTCGAAGATAGGATTACCGTAATCATGAAGCCTGCTTCGGTTGGTTTTTTTGCTGTCAAACCACGTTGTCACCTGCGTTCTTGCATTCCATTTATACTGAAAAAGAAAATAAGTTTATATGCTTTAATAAGGCGAAATCCGCGATGAAATCCTGATGTTTAGCAAGGTAATAGTGTGCAGACAAACCCAAGAGAGAAGACAAGATGGCTCTTTCCCTTTGGATGAACGGAAAACATAAGCCTAAAATAGATAAATAAAAGCGGGAAAAGAAAATTGTGTGGCTTAGCTAACCTCCGTACTCAAATTAAGGTGTTGTTGCATCATGTTGATATGTCTAAACATGTAAGCGTAATTTAAAAATACGGGTTCTCATACCTAAGCTCTTAAGGACATTCTTAAATTCTAAACTTAAAATGATCAACCCCTGTGTTAAGAAATATTCTAAAACTCTCAACCAAAATGATCAACCTCGTACCGTAACTGACCTTCTCACGGACCTTCTAACAGACCTAAATCCTACCCACTTAAAGTCAAGCCCGAGCTCTAACGAACTTCCTAAAATCCGAAAAAGAAATAAGCTTGAGGACAAAATGATAATATACTTTACTTTGATTTAGTAATAGGCTGCTTTGCAATAAAGTTCTATCATCAAATATTTGGTTGAATTTGATATTTTTGTTTAAAGCCTATATCCAACTTGGTATTTAATATGAATTAACTTATAAATCCAAGTGTCGTTTCTCTTTTAATCAAAGGAACAAAATTAAATGAGATTTTTCTTATTTATTATTATTTTTTTTTTAACAAACAATATTATCTACACTAAGACCATCTCCAATTGTGGGCTAAATGCTAAATTTTTCCCCAAATTCACCCCCCCCCCCAAAAAACACTCTCCAACCCATGCTAAAACTTTGGGCTAAATGCCAAATGCCAAAGCTGAGCCAAATACCCCACCATGCGAGTGGACTCGCGGGTTGTTGGGCCAGTCTCGGCCCACCCACACTCCAACGCGCCCCATGCGGTGCGCTTGCAAAGGTTTCCCGACAGGGGTGGGCACCGCTAGACCTGGCATTCGTGTCGTGTTTCTCGTGTTCGTATCGTTTTCATGTCATACCCGATAGCTTAACGGGTCGTGTCGTGTAATACCTGTTAAAGTAAACGGGTAATATGACCCGACCCGAAATCAACCCGTTAATATTATCAGGTAATATGACCCGACCCGTTACCCGTTACGAAAATTATATTTTAAATCAATAAAAATGAAAAGAAAAACATAATTTGACCCAAAAAAATGTAAAACATAATATTAAATTAGTATATACATACTAAATTTCGGAGTTGACCCCTTAATGAAAGTTGTAAAGTTTTTCATTACGAGTGATTACATTTTTCACACTTATTATTATTAATTTTTCACTCAAATAAATAACATTGTTCATGAGATTTGGAGGGTTTTAAAAATCTACACTTATTTATAATTTCATCGAGTATAACATAAGATTTTATGGTATCCACTAGTGTAAATATTTTAAATTGAAGATCGAATTCATTCATTGTATTCATATAGGGTCAATGAGTGTAGCTGTAAAAAATCATCAAAATCGGAGTTAAAATAACCGTTAAATCGTAATTTTTCGTTTATAACCGTCGAAAAGTTTTGTCTCATTACTTGATCTTTGAATGTTTGTTTTTTTGCAATTTTTGGCGTATGCGATCTCGAACATATATAAACAAGTTTGACGGTTGGATCGTTGAAATTGGTTTCGTAGGATGTGTATCCCATCAAAACGATAGATTCACTAACACTAAAGAGTTTATTTATACTTTCATCAAGTATAACATAAGATTTTGTGGTATCCACTAAAGTAAATATTTTAAATTGAAGATCGAATTCATTCATTGTATTCATTTAGGGTCAAGAAGTGTAGCTGTAAAGTCATCAAAATCGGAGTTACAATAACCGTTAAATCGTGATTTTTCGTTTATAACCATCGAAAAGTTTTGTCTCATTACTTGATCTCTGAATGTTTGTTTTTTGCAATTTTTGGCGTATGCGATCTCGAAGCATATATAAACAAGTTTGATGGTTGGATCGTTGAAATTAGTTTCGTAGGATGCATATCACATCAAAACGATAAATTCACTAACACTTAAGAGTTTATTTATACTTTCATCAACTATAACATAAGATTTTGTGGTATCCACTACTGTAAATATTTTAAATTGAAGATCGAATTCATTCATTGTATTCATTTAGGGTCAAGGAGTGTAGCTGTAAAAAATCATCAAAATCGGAGTTATAATAACCGTTAAATCGTGATTTTTCGTTTATAACCGTCGAAAAGTTTTGTCTCATTACTTTATCTTTGAATGTTTGTTTTTTTCAATTTTTGGTGTATGCGATCTCGAAGCATATATAAACAAGTTTGACGGTTGGATCGTTGAAATTAGTTTCGTAGGATGCGTATCACATCAAAACGATAGATTCACTAACACTTCAGAGTTTATTTATACTTTCATTAAGTATAACATAAGATTTTGTGGTATCCACTAGTGTAAATATTTTAAATAGAAGATCGAATTCATTCATTGTATTTGTTTAGGGTCAAGGACTATAGCTGTAAAAAATCATCAAAATCGGAGTTAAAATAACCGTTAAATCGTGATTTTTCGTTTATAACCGTCGAAAAGTTTTGTCTTATTACTTGATCTCTGAATGTTTGTTTTTTGCAATTTTTGGCGTATGCGATCTCGAAGCATATATAAACAAGTTTGACGGTTGGATCGTTGAAATTAGTTTCTAAGATGCGTATCCCATCAAAACGATAGATTCACTAACACTTAAGAGTTTTATTTATATTTTCATCAAGTATAACATAAGATTTTGTGGTATCCACTAGTGTAAATATTTTAAATTGAAGATCGAATTTATTCATTGTATTTATATAAGATCAAGGAGTGTAGTTGTAAAAAATCATCAAAATCAAAGTTAAAATAACCGTTAAATCGTGATTTTTCATTTATAACCGTCGAAAAGTTTTGTCTCGTTACTTGATCTCTGAATGTTTATTTTTTGTAATTTTTGGTGTATGTGATCTCGAAACATGTATAAATAAGTTTGACGGTTGGATCATTGAAATTAGTTTCATAGGATGCGTATCCCATCAAAACGATACATTAACTAATACTTAAGAGTTTATTTATACTTTCATTAAGTATAACATAAGATTTGTGGTATCCACTAGTGTAAATATTTTAAATTTAAGATCGAATTCATTCATTGTATTCATATAAGGTCAAGGAGTGTAACTGTACAAAATCATCAAAATCAGAGTTAAAATAACCGTTAAATCGTGATTTTTCGTTTATAACCGTTGAAAAGTTTTGTCTCATTACTTCATCTCTGAATGTTTGTTTTTTGCAATTTTTGGAGTATGCGATCTCGAAGCATGTATAAACAAGTTTGACGGTTGGATTGTTGAAATTAGTTTTGTAGGATACGTATCCCGTCAAAACGATAAATTTACTAACACTTAAGAGTTTATGTATACTTTCATCATTTTGATGGGATATGCATTGATGTTATACTTAATGAAAGTATAAATAAACTTTAAGCGTTAGTGAATCTTATCGTTTTGATGACTTGGAATAAATATATTAATTATTTATATATTTTAAGTGTTAATTAGACTATGTTTCAATTAGTATGTGATGATATTTAATAATAAAATTACATTTATGTTTTTTATTACGTATTTTATTTTTATTCAAGTTAAAATGTTATAAGAGATAAAATAAGAAAAAAAAAAAGCTGGTTATTTTTGTTTTCTTTGGGTTAAACGTTAGGCGGGAAATGGATGGATATAGGTTGCAAAATTTCCCAAACATTAGGTGGGAAATGGATGAAACTCTTGAAATATTAGGCGGGAAATTAATTATTATAATTTTTTTATGTTTTTGGTATTTTTAAATTACTTGATATTTTTATTTTTAATGTGTTTTATGTTTTTTAATCTCAATCTTTGCCTATAATATACTATAAAAATAAATAAATAAATAAAACTTAAAATTTAAAATTTATATAGAATAATAACAGAATAATAATTAATAAACAATATATACATATTCATTATATCTATTGCATTTTATAGTAAGTTTTTTTTAGTAGTTTAAAAAATTAAAATCATCAAAATATCATTTTTCTTATCGTGTCGAAACAGGTTACCCGCGTGTCACTCTCGTGTAAACATGTTAAGGACCCGTTATTAACGGGTTATTATCGTGTGACCCAATAATGACCCGATTAGTTATCGTGTTGACCCGAAACCCGTTATTTTCGTGTCGTTTACGTGTCGTGTTAACGGGTCGTGTAATAAATTGCCAGGTCTAGTTAAAACCCAAAACCATTACACACAGAAATAACAAACATGTTAACAAGAGAACTAACTATGCAGCAAAGCTAATTCTTTATATGTATTGAATGTAGTTTTGCCACGACCACCACGATCCATCAGCAACATCTGCATCACCTTCGCTCTCTTTGTTAGAATCATCATAGCTTCCGTCATCATTAACATCGTCACCCTCACCAACACCATCATCTGCATCAACAGTCATCATCTTCATCCTCACCACCACCTCAAATTATCTTCTGTTATCTGCACTCCTTGTAGTTCTGGGGAGCTCTTCCACTCAAAGCTGTTAATCTTCAACTTAGGGCATTCGTATATATTTGCACTTTTCAAGGATGGAAATTTGACAATGCAATTTCCAGAGAAGAAATTTTGCAGACTTGGTAGAGATACAAGGTTCAAACGTTGCAACTGGCAAAAAGAAATCTCACCATCATTTCCTGCTTCATCTCCATCTGATGTCGTTGCCCCTATTTCTGTCATTCTTTCACAACTCCCAACAGTCATTCTTGTTAGCCGCTTTAAAGTTTTGGCTATCGTATATGTTGCTAAATATTTCAAGTTGCAACAACCAACTACAACCAAAGTTGTTAAATTCTGGAAGGAGATAGCGGATGACCCTATATCCTTCAATGCAGAACCACCATATTCTTTTGTTGACACTATCTCTTCCATTGATGCACGATTTCTAGCCATGGAAGACGATAACACAAAAGTTAAACTATTACAATCATGCACCACCAATCTTGTTAAGTTTCGCGACACAACCTGCAGTATTTGTACACTTCAAATGAATATGAAGAGAAGAGAATTCACGTTAATTGTTAAGAGAAGAGAATTCACGTTAATTGTTATTATCTAGTCAAATGGTATCTTTAGATAAAAAAAACTATACCAACAAATATTTCTTAATACGCACTAGATAAAACGAATCACTTCAAATGATCAAATATATGTAAATTTAGCCACACAAAATCTAGGAGTTCTATGGTGGTTGTATCAATTTTCTTTGTAAATTATATCGCTCGAATAAAAATAAAAAAACAAGTACTAATGGCATAAATGGGAAAGAATGACACTAGTGGCATACCTCCTCAGTAATGATATGTGTATATTGGGCATTGTTTTGGACATGGAGATGCTTGAGTTGTTGAAAATCTTCACTACCTGAGTGGTACACAACATTATCAGCTCCCTCCGACCCATCCAAATACAAATCTTCACATGATCTCTTCAACAACATTTCTAGACCATGGTCCAATTCACAGCCAGTTGGGAGCTTCAATGTGTTGAGGGTTTCATCCACATCGTACCATTCCCACGAAGCACCGATTAATATTTGGTATCTTTTTAACTTGTCAGTGAACAAGTCCCTCGGAATACTGCCAGCATCTGGAACATGTATGCTTAATGCAGCTAAACGAGGCAAGTCCTTCAGTTCTGAAAGGCTAGCATTACTTCTTTCTCTGGTTACTCCTTCGGGCACCCATCCGTTGAAGCTGTCTTTCATTCTCAAGTCTTCTAGACTTGTCAAACGTGATATAACATTAGGTGAAATCACTTTGAGTTGAAAGCACCAGCTTAAATCCAGCAGTCGAAGACGAGTCAATTTCCCTATTTCTTCAGGCAACTCTTCAAACTTAGATCCTATAAAGCTGAGAATTTCTAGTTGCAATAGCTGTCCGACTAGAGTTATGTCTCCCAACACGCAACCATCCAAACATAGTGTACGAAGATTTTCTAGGAGCAGAAGAGATGGAGGCAGCGACGAAATACGCGCCCTTGTTAAATCCATAACTTTAAGCTCTTTCATCTCCTTAAAGAAGTCACCTGGGATTTCAAGCAAGTCACCATTAAAGTGCAAAAAAAAATAGTCCAGTTGTTGGCATTTCAAAACTTCAGGAAGCCTAGGGATGTTTTTGCAAGACAAAGAGATCCTTGTGCAATTTTCAGAAAAATCCTTATTGTTTGGCCATTCCTTCAAGACATCTCCTTCTGCTCTTAGTAAGGCACGGTGGCCTTTGGATGCAATCGAGATGGCAACATCACATAACAAATCATGCATTGTAATTGATGTATTGTTCTCGGTGTCGAGTAACAGACCAGAATCTTTAAGCTCTTCAATCCACGCGTGCAATGCATCTCGTGCGTCCTCCACTGAATCGAAGTTCTTAAACAAACCCAAACCAATTGTATATTTCAACAAGTCTGTCAGATCAGCGTATCCCAATCGATTTACCATAATTCCACAGATCAAGAATAGTGGCTTCAGCTTTTGATCATCCAATTGATTGTAGCTCCACTCTAAAGCCGAGTATGCTTCTTGTTCGGCTGGGTCTTCGTTGTCAAACACTTTTAGGCGACTGAAGGCATTCTTCCATACTGGTAAAGTACTTCTATTTCTTAAAGAGCTTGCGACTGTGACAACCAAAAGTGGCAAACCTCCGCATTTTTTGGCTACATCGGTTGCCACAGTTCGTATGTCGGGCTTGTTAACAACATCACCTGCTTTCGTCTCAAATAAACGCCAAGCTTCTTCCTCGTTTAGAACTCGAAGCTCAAAGTCTTTTTGCAACCGCTTGTCTGAGGATAGCAGTTTTCGAGTTCTGGATGTCAAAAGTATTCTACAATTCGGCAGACAAGGAAGTCCTACCGCCTCCAAGTCAATGCTTTCCCAAATGTTGTCTAAAATTACAAGAACTTTCTTGTCTTTTACCCTGTCACATAGACGAGGTGCTCTTACTGACATAGTTTCGCTTTCTTTAACTTTCATACCCAACTTTGTGGCAATTTCTTTTTGAATTCCTTCAAGGTCCGGATTTTGCCCACTTCTAACCATAACCGCATCAGCAAATAACTTTTCTTTTACCGCTTGCCTATGGACTTGTTCAACCAGTGTGGTCTTCCCCACGCCTCCAATACCATACACCAAGATCAGGTCCGTATTAGGAGTTCTCAGTTCATCCATGATTTTCTTTACAGTTGAAGTCCTCGAATCAAATGCCTCATAATGTTTGTCAGAAACCATGGATACCTCTTGTGGGCGGACATTGTACGAAATGATAGCGAAATCTCTTTTTGCGTAGAGCTCAATAACCGCCTGCTCTAACTTTGTTGATCTCCTGCCTAGCTTGTAACGGAGCACCGGGTTTGGACAAACCCCACGGAGACAGCTCATCTTTGCTTGTGTATCAGGCTTGCATAATTCGTTCGCCTTCTCGGTGATCTCAACCACGCTTTTCCGCCAGTTCAGGACGTCAGTGTGGATTTTTTCACCTTTTTCTTCAGCTCCAACAACCTCGCGCTCTAGCCGCTCTCTAGCGGCACTTAATTCGTTCACTTGAGTCTGTAGACTCTCGAGGTTTCTTTTGCAGTGAAGTAGGTAACCCACTTGGCGTATAGCTGGTTCAACTGCATACTCGGCAACTTTTCCGACAATTTGAATAACAATCTCCATGCCTGCTGATGAATACAAATTAAATTAGAAAAAAAAGGAGCTGAAGAAATACTTTACTTTTCTAATTGACTTATGAGTTATGATCGTTCAACAACTTATAAATAAACACAGTACATTTCAAAGTGAATTATGAAAAGGGCTAAATTCTATTCCACTTATTGAAATAGATTACTTTTTGAATAAAACCTTGTCTAAGATTAGAAACTAACTAGTTTCTTGGCATTTAATTGTAATTTTCAAATATTAATTACGTTTTAATAAAGTGGGGCCCACTAACACATTTAGTTCTCATCTCTATTAGAGAGATGATACAAATGATGGTAAAATTATGCGGTAAGAGTAGTGTTTTTGTCAAAAAAAGTTCAAAGCAATGGTTGAACTACAACGTGGACTAAAAATAAAAAAGCTTAAAAGTGGTAGAGGTGGGGAATATACTTAAATCGAGTTCAAGGAGTTATGTGAGGATATGGGACTACAGAAACAACTAACTGTTGCTTACTGATCATAGCAGAATGGTATTACAAAAAGGCAAAATTAGACAGCGATTGAAATGGCAAAATCCATGTTGCTTGAAAAGAAGATGCCACATTCATTTTGGAGTGAGGCAGTTAAAACTGCAGTCTAACTTCTCAACATATGTCCAATAAAGACACTTGATAAAATGAATCCTTTTGAAGGATTTAGTGGCAGGAAACTCGATGTGAAGCATCCAAGGGTGTTCTATTTGTTATGCAGAGATGCCAACACAATTGAGACACAAACTTGAGGACAACAACACCAAATGCATCTATGTGGGATATAGGAGTTAAGAGAAAGGGTATAGATTTTTCAATCTTGAAACTTACAAGGTCATTATTTTGAGGGATGTCATATTTAATAAAGAAGCTGTTAGGAGTTGGGATAAAAAGATTGAAGATATCATCATCTTAGTACCACTTAGACTTGATGAAGTGGAATGTGAAACACAAACTGAGAGTGAAATTGTGTTTGAAATTTAGTCTCCTCAACATTTAAGTTCAACACCAGAGGACCTAGAAGTGCAAGACTCTCCCTTAGGATTAACTTCATTAAGAATGAGGAGGTTGAATGAGATTTATGCAACTTGCAACTATCGTATAATGGAACCTGAAAGCTTTGAAGAAGCTGAGAATGACCAATCTTGGCAGAAGGCAATGAGTGATGGAATTGTATGATTGAGAAAAACTCAACTTGGGAACTTGTGAATAGACCAAGGGACAAACTAGTGATAGGTGTGAAATGCATCTATAAGACCAAACTGAATCTAGATGGCTTCGTACAAAAGAACAAGGTAAGACTAGTTGCTAAGTGTTATTTCCAACAACCTGGAGTGAATTTCAATGAAACCTTTGCTCTAATGGCAAGGTTGGACACTATTAGGACTTTAATTGCTTTGGCCACACATAAAGGTTGGAAATTTTATTCATCTTTGTTGTCAATAGCATACTTGAATAAGGTTTTGTGGTTCCAAATAAAGATGAGAAGGTGTTCAAATTAAGGCAGGCACTGTATGGACTGAAGTAAGCACCAAGGTCTTGGTACAGTGAAATTGACCACTACTTCCACAAGAGAGGTTTCAGCAAAAGTTCAAGTGAGGTAGCAATTTATATAAAGACGGGAAAAGGCTCAAAAAGCTAATTGTGTTTTTCTATGTTGATGATTCGGTGTTCACTGGAAGCAATGAAGCTATGATTTCTGAACTCATGGAGGATATGACGAAGCATTATGAAATGACTAATTTGGGATTTCTTCATCACTTTCTGGGAATTGGAGTGATTCCAGAATCCAGTGGTATTTTCATACATCAGTAAAAATATGCACAGACCTTACTTGAGAAATTTGGACAAAAATGATGCAAGTCTGTTGCTACCCCATTGATTACAAATCAAAAAGTGTAGAAATGATGGAACTAAAGCTGCCGATGAGAATTTGTACAACAAAATTGTTGGCAGTCTACCATATTTGACAACAACAACAACAAGACGTGATATCATGTTTTGTAGCAAACCTACTATCAAGATTTATGCATAGTATAAACAAAGACCAAGACTAAAAACCATGTGTTTCATCAGAAGAATAAACAATTAAAGAAAATTTCATTTCATCGTAGAGCATTGCTGGAAAACACAATTAAGTTGTTGTAACTGCAAGTCTGAAGATCAGATTGCATATATTTTCAGCAAAACTCTGCCTAAACACAAATTTATTTATCTGAGAGGACTGCTTGGAGTCAAAGCATAAT
>NW_025999699.1:0-15331 GCF_019419815.1 Pyrus x bretschneideri
CTCCATGGCTAAGTGGCTTAACCCCAACGATGCCATGGACACCCTCCTGATGGAGTGACTTTGACATAATCAAAGATTAAGGACCTAACCACAAGACAACTGTGATGCCTCAGGTCAAAAGACTAATTTGCATTATCCCAACCATGAGTTCTCATGTGACATGAATATGAGAACTCTTCGTTGATCGTGTTCAGTGAACTCATTCTCTATTGAGCACCTACGTACTTGTCTTGATGTCACACACACCAATGACTCGAGACTAGTCACTCTCCCTGAGAGAAGACATAGCACGTACTGATCTTAACGGACTGTCAATGCCCAATTGACAATCCTATGATCAGGAACGTTTAGGATGTGTCAACGAAAGAATGGTCTCATGAATCTAACTTCTTTAGATTGCATTCTTCCAATCACATATTCCTTGGACTTATCGTTTAAGCATATAACATTTATATGAGACGGCTCAAACAATAATGTTTGCCCTTTACATTTAAACTACATTAGTTTTGAAATGTCCGTAAAGTATCATCATATGATTGGTTTTAGGGCACATTTCCAACAGGAAGATCCCAACAAGCATCTCAAGGAGTTCGAGGTTGTTTGTTCGAGCATGACACCCATAAATGTCGACGGAAACATTCTGATGATGAAGGCTTTTCCATTCTCACTTATGGACAAGGCCAAAGATTGGCTCTACGAACTAGCCCCGGGAACTGTGACTTCGTGGGAGAGTATGAAGCGTGCTTTCTTGGAGAAATTCTTCCCTACTTCGAGAGTGATTCTCCTACGGAAGAAAATTAGTGGTATTCAACAGAATCATGGTGAGACATTCCCGGCTTATTATGAGCGCTTCAAGGGCCTTGTAGCTTCATGTCCTCAACATCAAATGAAGGAGGAACTTCTCCTTCAATATTTCTATGAGGGCCTCCTTCCTATTGAACGTCAAATGCTTGATGCATCAGCGGGAGGAGCATTGGTGGACAAAACACCAAGGGATGCCAAGATTCTCATAGCCAACCGAGCGCTCAACGCTCAACAATATGAAGGAGTGGGCCAAAGGGAAGCCCCACGGCAACAAAGTGTAAATGAGGTGAGTGCTATTTCTGAAATTCAATCACAACTTGCTAATCTTACTTCTCTTGTTTCTCAGGTTGTGATTGGTCCAAAAGCACAAGAACACCAAGTTTGTGGCGTGTGCTCAATTCAAGGGCATCCATCCGACAAGTGCCCTCAACTAATTGAGAATGGTGGGTGGGAATCTGCCAATGCAATTGGTTTCCAAGGACAAAACAACCCATACTCGAACACTTACAATGCCGGATGGAGGGACCATCCAAACTTCAAATGGAGGGAGCCACAACAAGCTGCCCAACAAGGAGGATTTAGGCCAAACCCCCCTGGTTTTTTTCCAAGCCGTATGCACCCCAACAACCCCAACAACCTTCGGCATCATCTCATTCAGGTACGTCCTTGGAAAGTGATCAAGCTATGCAATTACTATCCTCTATTTCGCAGGGGTTGCAAAATCAAAACAACCGGATAGCAAATAACGAGAAGGAGATGATGGATATGAAGAAACAAATAGGGCAGATTTCTGAGTTCCTTGGACAGATTAGAGAGCAAGGAAAGCTTCCTAGCTCAACCACAGTCAATCCAAAGAGAGGATTCGAATCCGCCAAGGCCATCACCCTAAGGGGTGGAAAAGAAGTTGGGACCGAGCCAAACAATCCCAAATCTGCCCAGAAAGTAGATGAAGAGACGACACAACCTGAGGAAGTGTCTAGCTCACCCACGGCAAGGGTGAAAGACCCAATGCCGCAGGCCCCCAATCACCCTAACTCGGCCAAATCAGGTAATTTAAGTTCAAATTCATGTACTTCACGTCCTAATCTGCCCAATGTACCTTTTCCTAGCAGGTTCATGCAAGAAAAAAAGGAAGAAAGCGAGAAGGACATTCTTGAAACGTTCCGGAAGGTGCAAGTGAACATACCGCTTCTCGATGCAATCAAACAGGTTCCAAAGTATGCTAAATTCCTTAAGGACCTATGCAATACAAAGAGAAGAAGGGCAAACAAAGAGGTAGTGAAGGTAAGCGAGAATGTGTCCGCTGTTTTGCAACGTAAACTGCCTACCAAGTGCAAAGACCCCGGTAGTTTCACGATTCCTTGTGTGATTGGACATAATCGTTTTGAACATGCCATGCTTGATTTAGGTGCATCCATAAATGTCATGCCTTATTCTATTTATGCATCTATGAATTTGGGTGAATTAAAACAAGATTGTGTAATTATACAATTGGCCGATCGTTCTAACGTGTATCCAAAAGGAGTTTTGGAAGATGTGCTTGTGCAGGTGAACCATTTAATTTTTCCGGCTGATTTCTACGTCCTAGACATGGAGGATTCAGCCCATTCTACATCTTTGCCGATTCTCCTTGGTAGGCCATTTATGAAGACGACCCGAACGAAGATTGATGTATACAAAGGCACCTTGACAATGGAATTCGATGGGGAAGTGATTGATTTTAATATTTCTGAAACTATGAGATATCCTGTTGATGACCATTCTTGTTTTTCCATTGATGTTATCGATTCTTTGGCGCAGGTATACCTTGAAGAATTGAATGAGGACGCCCTGGAAACAACCATCACTAAGGCCATAGAATGCAAAAATGAAGGATTTGGGCCAATGCAAGGCCACGGCAAGGAGGAGGAATTCTTTGCCATGGGTTCTAGTGAAGAAATAATTGAGGTTGTGGCAGCCCTTGAGTCATTACCACAACAATATGGTAAGGTTCCACTCTCACTTTCAAATTCAGTTTCCACTAAGATGCTACCTTCTGTTGTTCAGGCACCATCGCTTGAACTTAAGCCGTTGCCGGACCATTTGAAGTATGTGTTTTTGGGAGAAGGCGAAACATTGCCCGTCATCATTTCATCAAGTCTCACGGCAATGGAGGAGGAGAAGCTTGTGAGGGTGCTGCGAGAACACAAAACGGCCATAGGGTGGACTTTGGCCGACATTAAAGGAATAAGCCCTACCACATGCATGCACCGTATACTTCTTGAGGAGGGGACTAAGCCATCCCGAGAGGCTCAACGCCGTCTCAACCCTCCAATGATGGAAGTGGTGAAGAAGGAAATATTTTGGATTGCGGAGTGATCTACCCTATCTCCGATAGCCGTTGGGTCTCTCCAGTTCAAGTCATTCCCAAGAAGTCCGGAGTAACTGTTATCAAGAATGATGAGAATGAGCTCGTACCTACACACATTCAGACTGGATGGTGAGTATGTATCGATTACCGGAAGCTAAATGCCATGACTAGGAAAGATCACTTTCCTTTGCCATTCATCGACCAAATGCTCGAAAGGTTAGCCGGTCATGCTTTTTACTGTTTTCTTGATGGATACTCTAGATATAACCAAATTGTGATAGCCCCGGATGATCAAGAGAAGACCACATTCACATGTCCCTTTGGAACATTTGCTTATCATCGCATGCCATTTGGCTTATGCAACGCACCGGCCACTTTCCAAAGGTGTATGGTAAGTATATTTTCCGATTTTGTTGAAAAGATCATTGAGGTTTTCATGGATGATTTCAGTGTGTTTGGGAGTTCATTTGATAATTGCTTGGATAATCTGACCTTAATTTTGAAACGATGTGTTGAAACTAACCTTGTCTTGAATTGGGAGAAATGTCACTTTATGGTGAAACAAGGTATAGTTTTAGGACATATTGTTTCAGAAAAAGGAATTGAAGTAGATAAATCGAAAATAGACCTTGTACGTCACTTACCCTCTCCTACTTCGGTTAGAGAGGTACGTTCGTTTCTTGGCCATGCAGGGTTCTATAGGCGTTTTATCAAGGACTTCTCCAAGATGTCCAACCCTCTTTGCCGATTGCTTCAAAAAGATGTACCATTCAAGTTTGATGAAGAGTGTAATTCGACATTTAACCAACTCAAGGAGAAGCTAGTCTCGGCCCCCATTATTGTACCTCCAGATTGGAGCCTTCCGTTCGAGCTCATGTGCGATGCATCCGACTATGCATTAGGAGCTGTTCTAGGACAAAGAAGAGACAAGCGGCCGCATGTCATATACTATGCCTCTCGGACTCTCAATGATGCCCAATTGAACTACTCCACGACGGAAAAAGAACTTTTAGCTGTGGTTTTTGCTTTAGATAAATTCCGTTCATATTTAATTGGTACTAAAGTAATCGTTTATTCTGATCATGCAGCTTTGAGGTACTTGCTCACGAAAAAGGAAGCAAAGCCGAGGCTTATCCGTTGGATTCTTCTTCTTCAAGAATTTGATATTGAAATCCGGGATAAGAAAGGAAGCGAGAATGTAGAGGTTGTCCATTTAAGCCGAATGATCCACGAGGAGCATGAACATGCCGTACCTATCCCTGAAACTTTTCCCGATGAGCAGCTGCTATCCATTGAGGTAAGTGAACCATGGTATGCAGATTTAGTGAATTACTTGGTGGCTAAACAATTTCCAAATGAACTAAACAAGCACCAACGTGATAAGCTTAAAAATGATGCACGTTTCTATGTTTGGGATGACCCTTATTTGTGGAAGTATTGCTCAGATCAAATTGTACGTAGATGTGTGCATGATTCTGAATTTCACTCAATTCTAAGCTTTTGTCACACATATGCATGTGGTGGTCATTTTGGCACACAACGCACTGCCCTCAAGGTTCTAGAGTGTGGTTTTTATTGGCCGACTATATTTAGGGATGCTAGAACCTTTTGTATGTCTTGTGATCGTTGCCAACAAATGGGTAACATAGGTACCAAGGACCAAATGCCGCAAACCCCTGTCTTTAATGTTGAAATTTTTGATGTTTGGGGCATTGATTTCATGGGCCCTTTCCCTCCATCTTATGGTTTCACTTATATCTTGCTAGCCGTTGATTATGTTTCTAAATGGGTGGAAGCAAAAGCCACCCGTACTAACGATTCTAAGGTGGTTGCAGATTTCGTGAAAACTAACATTTTTGCTAGGTTTGGAATGCCGAGAGTAATCATAAGTGATGGAGGGTCTCACTTTTGCAATCGGACCATTGAGGCGTTGCTAAGAAAGTACCATGTCAACCATAAGGTCTCCACACCTTACCATCCTCAAACAAATGGCCAAGCCGAGGTGTCTAACCGAGAAATCAAACAAATTTTGGAGAAGACCGTTAGACCAACAAGGAGGGATTGGAGCTTACGTTTAGATGATGCACTGTGGGCATATCGTACGGCGTACAAAACACCCATTGGGATGTCACCTTTTCGGCTCGTCTATGGTAAGCCATGTCATTTGCCCGTAGAGTTAGAGCACAAGGCACATTGGGCCGTGAAGACTTTCAACATGGACATAGATGCAGCAGGAGTTCATAGGAAGCTCCAATTGAATGAACTAGAGGAGATTCGGAATGAAGCCTATGAGAATGCAAGCATTTACAAGCAAAAGACCAAAGCTTTCCATGACAACATGATCCGTGGGAAATCCTTCTCCATTGGGCAGAAAGTGCTATTGTTCAATTCCCGTTTACGTTTGTTTCCCGGTAAGTTACGTTCCAAGTGGATTGGACCGTTTGTTATTACTAATGTTTCTGTTCATGGTGCAGTCCAAATCCAGAGCTTGAAAACGGGACATGAATTTAAGGTGAACGGGCATCGTTTGAAGGCCTATTATGAGAACTTTGTGGAGCACACAGTGGATGACACCCCCTTGGGTGCCGTGGGCTCCAATTTGGAGTGATTGGGTTCTTCGTCCGGCTACAAGATGTAAAAGAAAGCACTACTTGGGAAGCAACCCAATACATTGAATAAAGCTTGTTTATTGATTTCCGAGTGATTAAAAAAAAATGGCAGAAAGATGGAGCCTTCACAAAGGTTGTGTACGTGAGGCCCCACTACGTGGCAACACTCTCGGAACAGAAGGCATCGGAGCAAGAGGCATCAGAGCGGAAGGCATCGGAGCGGGAGGCACCGAAGATAGATTATTCAAGGCCCCAAACCTTGGTGGAACGCTGGATGGCCCAGGAAAGAGGTGTCTCTGGAAGAAAGCCGCAAGCCTTTGACGATCATCGAGCTCATCAAGCTTCCTCTTCATGCCTGTCGAATAATTGTTGGCAAGCACGTGCAAACTTCGGTTCTCGTACTTAAGCTGTTTGATCTCCTGCTTAAGACTCTCCACCTCCGCCATCAAAGATTCAACCTGACGGGAGCGAGCAAGAAGGCGTTGTCCCATGTTGGACACAGAGCCGGCGCACTGAACACTCAGGGCCAGGGATTCTTGAACGGCCAACTCATCGGACCGTCCTGAAAGCAGCTGACTGTCTTTGGGGGTGAGGAGGTTCCGAGCTACTATTGTAGCTGTTGTTGCATCCGTCATTACAGAGTCCTCATCTGTGAGAGGGCCATGAGAAGATAAGAAAGACGGGCACCATACCTTATCCTGACGCGGCGCAACAGGATCATTGCTTAGACTCAAATCTAAGCAAATGTTCGATGGGTTAGATGAGCTAGCCATTTTTCAAGAAGTTAAAAGAGAAGGGCTAGATGGAGTGAAATCTCAACGGGCCGGAGACGATTTCTGGGCAATTTTCAAGTGTGCATGCTAGAGGTGATCGATCACCTCTATTAAAGGAAAGGCGTTCACCGATTCAGAAATGAAGAGACACCACTCTTAAAAACCGGAATTTCCGGCGTAAAGATCGCCAGCTCGTCAGACGCAATCCCGGCTTTTCAGAAAGCGTGTGTAACTTTGTCAAAAGCTCCAGGCTTTTCAGAAGACGCGTGGATGGCGAGAAATCAGCTGCACACTTTAGCCGACAAACGTGGGTGACAAAGCCAAAAGCTCCCGGCTTTCCAGAAAGCGAGTGCAACTTTGTCAAAAGCTCTCGGCTTTTCAGAAGACGCGTGGAAGACATTGCCACATCCGCATTGCCATTGGCCATTACAATTCCTATATACATCAACATTCATGGCAAGGCATATACCCAGAAGCGCATAACTTTCCTTCTCGGCAAAAAATGTAAGCTGCAACCAACCCACACAAACATGCTCAGTTTTCTCCTTCTCTTGAGAACACACTTTCAACCATGGATGTATCCCCCAAAGAAGATACCAAAGGCCTGGAGTACAAAGGAGGCAAGAGGAAACGGTGGATCGAAGCATGTGGATTCATCCGTTGCCTCTTCGAAAGCAAAGGTATCTCATATCATCAAGGGCGAAAGCAAAGGTATCTCATATCATGCTCTTTCCCTGTCTTTTCCTTTGTCCTTGATATTACTTGCATGGCAAAGTGAAAGAAGCAATCAGCCGGCAATTGGAGTCTATCTGGACTCTATTCCCTAGTTGCTTACCTAGTGTTACTGAGCTATGCTCTAACCCTCTTCAATACGAATTGGAGAGATTGAACAAAGAAACAGATAAAAGGAGTAAGCTCAGACCTTCGGGGGAGACCAAAAGAATCCTGCTGCCCAGTTCAAGAGTAGCACAAAGGAAAATCAACGATCGAAGGAAACCAAAAGAATCTCCAGCTCAGTTCAAGAGTAGCCTGTGGAAAAACTCAAGATGAAGCCTCACTGCAATCACCAAGGAGAAGATGAAATTTACACTCCATAACCAGATTTGCATCCCTAAACTCTTCTCTTTGTTAGATACATTCTGCCATGTTTAATATGTTTAATTGATGTTTATATGTTTGCTTGTGTTTAGTGTGGTTTTAAGCTTAAAACATTGAGGACAATGTTTGATTTAAGTGTGGGGGAGTTTCTAAAGTGTTTTGATGCAAATTCGTAGGGTTTTATCCACCATAACTTCAAATGTTGTTTCTTGCTGTTTTTAAGTGTGTTTAGTGTGTTTTGACTTAAAAATTCGAAAATCACATAAAAATTTGAAACACATGTTTTGAAAAGTCTAAAAAGAGTGTTTTGAGTTGTTTTTGTGTCGTAGGTCACCTTCCAACACAATGATAAGGATTTGGTTTCTAATTGCATGACTGATAAAAAGAGTTATAAACATGGAGAAAAGTTTGATTTACTCTTGGTATATGCTTGGTTATGGTTATAATGTATGACTTCACATGCAATCATAAAAGAAAAATTTGTTTTTGTAACATGCTTGAAGGAAGGAACTCAAACAAACGCTACAACCCTGAGAGACTTGAGCCTATAACGTTCTTTGGAGAGTATAATCTGTGAATTCTTGTTTTCTAAAGTCGTTGCATGATCTCATTATTCTTTGCTTGGTTACTACTTAGAATGCGTTTCATCATATAGTTCCAAATGCTAGAACTCATGCCCATTTCATTCAAAGCATGTTATTGATTTGCATAACATATATCAAGATGAAGTTGTGTAGTTGCCACCATAGCCAAATAGCCTCACTTCCCATATTTCGTATATGTTGTAAGTTTTACCCCCGTTGAGCCATGTTAGCCCATGTTCTTTGTTAACCCACTTTATCCTCACCTAACCTAGAATATGACAGTCCTTACCCTTGTTCTTGAAGCATAGTAAGCAA
The DNA here is from genome assembly GCF_019419815.1 of Pyrus x bretschneideri. Lineage (NCBI taxonomy): Eukaryota > Viridiplantae > Streptophyta > Magnoliopsida > Rosales > Rosaceae > Pyrus > Pyrus x bretschneideri. The sequence goes on from NW_025999699.1 coordinate 8,534, forward strand.
TGAATTCTTTTTTATTAAGGTATTGCAGAAAATAAGTGTGGGGGAAAGAGTGTTTATGTAAGTTGATGTGCCATAGGCACGGCCAAAAAGAAAAAAAAAAAAAAAAGAGTTGAAAAGTATTGTTGGTTGAAGTAAGGGCCCAAAACAATAAATTAGGCCCTAAGAGTTGTTGAATCTCCCCCTTATGTCTATAAGTTGATTTCTGCATGCCAAGTGAATTCTAAGCCTTAATTTCATTACTTTGCTTGCTATTGTTTAAAGAACTTTTGTTTATCCCTACCTTTCCTTGTGAGCCAATATCCCAAGCCCCGTTACAACCCTTGACTTCTATCTTGAGTGTTGTGCATTTCAATTGTGGAGTTTGAATTTGGTATGAGCATATGGTGTCACTGGTTCTCGTGTCTAAGTAGTAGCATTCCATTCATGAGATCATATCTAAAGATGCTTATTAACTCCAGAAATTGCGTTCTTTGTGATACATATATGTGAGTGTTCGTTTTCATGTTTACATCAATCTTCTCACATATGACTAGATTAGGGTGTGTAGTTAGAAATTCTGAGTGAAAATCGAGTGCATATCTTGTAAGGAATTGAGCAAATTCTCTAAGGCATGTTACTACATTCAAAACATGGTTTTAAATGCTTAATTGTGAACTAGTATATGGTGACTATGATTAAGAATGTACTTAAGTGTGAAGATGACTAAAATCTGTGAGAATGATGATTTTTAACATGTCATGTGCATTGGAAATCCCTAAGACAGTTGTTGGAAGGTTTAAGTTGTGTTTTACGTGTTTAGTGTCGTTTTGTTTATTTGTTTTTATTCTGTTTTGCTCGAGGACTAGCAAAAGATAAGTGTGGGGGAGTTTGATAGGAGCATATTTAGGCGACTTACTTAGGTTGTTTTCATGCATCTATGTTGTTAATTCATAGTTGTTTTAGTAGTTTAAGCCATTTTCGTGTGTTTTTAGGTTCATATGGCTAAGGGAGCAAAAAGATGCATTTTGGAGCATTTTGGAGCAAAATTGGGCTTGCAATGGATAGCATATGATTGGAGCCAAAGTGTTGGACGAATTTGAAGGCCTTGTATTCACTTTGGACATAAAACAAAGGGCCTAGCCCATTCTCTCTTAAACCAACCTCAAGGCCATGCATTTCCTTCCAATTCCAAAACCCACAATCACTTCAAAAGCCATGCAAATCCATATTCAACACCCTAAACTACAACCATGCATCATTACACCACCTTCTCCATCTTTATTCCACATGCATTCATTATAATTCACCCTAGCTACCACCATTCACACACACATGCACTTATTCTTTCATCATTGCACCACCAATTCAACACATGCATTCACACACCAACAACACCACCCATGCCGTGCATCCCCTTCCATTTTCTGCACCTTTCCTCCTTGCAATTCCACATGCATTCATCATCATAACCTAGCTATCATTCCACTCATACCCATGCCATGCATAACCCACCTTCATCCCTTTAATTCACATGATTTCCCAACACCAAATCAGCCACTCACATGCATTCACACACACTTCACACAAACAACAAGTCCCATGCCGTGCATTTCCCTTGCCATTTCCAGGTTGTCCAATTCATCATTTCAGCCACATATCCACCCACATGCACCCTTTAATCATTCAACCATAAAGCCACATGCAATCTCATTCATCCACCACACATTGCACATGCTTTCACAAGCTTTAACCAACAACAAAACCACCACACAACCTGCCATCATTCACAAAGACCCATCCTGAAAATCCTTGCCGTGCACTACACATTGACATTCCAACACCTTCACATGCAATTCCAGCTTGCATATGCTTTCCTAGCTGTTTGTTCATCATTAATTAGCCACTTGCATGCTTAAACAAACAGCCATTTACACCTTCATTCTCCTATAAAAGCCCTTGCATTCCCATCATTCAATTCATTCCTCATTTCATACACAACACACCACAAACACACCATTTCCCAAATCCTTGCCGTGGGTTTCTTTCTATCTTCTATCTATCCTCTTCCATTTCCATCCCTCTCCAACCATTCCCCACTCCATTCCACATACACTTAAAGCCCTAAACATCTCCTTAGACCTTGTGCCACAACGAAGAGGAGATAAGAGGGCCTAAACGTTCATACAATTCAAGTTTGAGTTGTTGGAATGTTTAGGTGTTTCTTTGATTTCAATGTTTAATTTCAATTCTCTTTGTTTTGTAAGTATGAGGAACTAAACTCCCCTTAGCTAGGGGGTGATTCGAAATATATGTTTATGCTTGCAATATGATTTGATTACTTTTAATTACGTTTCATAAGTTGTGAATTCAATTTGTTTAACTATTTGATTGATATCCTATTTATGTATGTTTATTAAGAATGAACGCTTAATTTTCATGCATGAATATGACGCTAGAATATAAGTGAGTTTCACGTAATAGTTATGAACTTATATTCACAAGTAGTGGAGGTTGCTTATAAACAATCGCGTTAAACAAATTCTTGGCATAAGTTTCATGCAATCATAGTAACGAATGCCTCGTCAACACTTATAGTTTTCATGTTGCTTAATGATTCTTGCTTGTATCTCTATTATGCAATTCATGTATGGAACTTGTGAGGAATGCTTTGGATTGTCGTATGCAATCATCCAATTCATTAACTTAAGGAAAACTTGACGGTTAATTTAAGCGGACCTAATTAACCCGGGGCGTTGAGAATTCATGGTTTATTGAAAAGCAATTAGAAATCGTTTCGTATGCAAGTATAACATGTATAGAGATGAACCCCTTAGCTAGCTTCCCATCCATTCATTTCCGTCAAATCCATATTTACAATTTGTTTTGTTTCCAAGTATCCATTTTAGTTTAAATTCGTCCAAATCCAATTCCCCCCTATTTCGTTGAAGTCTTAGTCTTAATCTTTCTTATTTTTAGTTTTGCTTTCTTCGAGCATTAAATAGTGTTTTATATTGTGTTTTTACGTTTTTAAGTCAAATCCAAGTGATTAACAATCCCTCCTAATCCCCGGTCCAGAACGATCCCTACTTATACACTTCACTACAATTGACAAAAAGAGGGTTTAATTTGTGTGCGTATAATTCTCGCATCAAAACTCTATAAGGCATCAAATGCTCCTCGTCTGCATGAGCTAAAAGTGTGTAAGGCATCAAGTGCTCCAATGGTTCAAAGTCCTTGCCCGTATGAGCTAAAACAAACTGCATAAGACATCAAATGCTCCTGGCACAAAGTCATTGCCCACATGAGCTAAAACTGCACAAGGCATCAAATGCTCCTTGCCCACACGAGCTGAAACTGCACAACGCATCAAACGCCAACAAATAAATAACGAACTACGAGTGACTTGATCCCTTATCGAGGGTATGCAGGCGATTTAGGGCTTCACCAAGGTGCAGTCACAAAATCAAATAAACACCCAAATCCCCAAGTTACGATTTATTCATATTGGAATCAAGGGGTTTTTCCCTTTAACAAAGGATTGTAATTAATAGACGCATAGTCTAGAATGGGTCTAACTCAAATTAATAAAATCCTCCTTGGAAAAATGAATGAGGGTGAAATTATGTTGAGTGAATTATTTGTTTACATATTGTGTACAATTTTTCTCAACAATTACTTAATTGTTGATTAACATGCTTATTTTTTTTATTGATGACTTATCATTTAGTTTAAATTTATTCTACAAATTTAGTCTACATAGTATTACTCTTGTATTAAACCAAAGAATTAGTGGACCACTTGCATAATTGGTTCACATTTACAAAATATTTAAACCCAATTAGCCAAAAGTTTAATTAGAAAACAACATAAAATAGATAAAGAAAAAGTAGCTTAAATATATTGTTGGTTCTCTTACTTCTTTTCTATCCCTTAAGCTGAAAGCATAAAGCAAAGGAAAAAGATCCTTTTTGGATCTCTTCCACCAAGGTCATCGGATTAAGTGATCTGGGTCTTCTAAATTTCATCCAACCGTAAAAAATTATCATAGCTTTTAAGGGGTCAAAACAGGTGAGCCGTTGGATAAAATTTTGAAGGCCCAGATGACACACCACGACCCGGAAAAGTCCACTAGGATTTTTAATCAAGCTGTGCTGGTTGACACCTGGAAGATGACGAAGCCATATAATGTGATAATGTGTAAAATGTGATTAAATTTAAACTTGAAAATGCCTATACACACAAATACGCGGTGAGCAAATAAGGACCCATTTTACGTGCGAGACAGAGCATAAGTAAGCACAATAAGGTAAGATAATGATTATACCATCATAAGGAGCCACCTGAACTGGGAGTGCCACAAGTCCTCGTTGATATGGAACTTTGTTATTAGAACCTGGAGGGGTGCAAAAATAGAAAGAGTGAGTGGTCGAAACAAAGATTTTCAAAATCATGTCCATTATCAAAGGTAGTAACCCCTCGCCGTAAGACTTGTATAGTTTCCAACAAATCACACTACGTAAAAGTATGAAATCAAAGGTATACTCATAGTAAACCCGGAAATATACCACTATCCACAGTTCATTAGCAATACAAATAATCACGTGCTTAATAAACCATACTAGCATGCAAGTCAGAATCACCTATGGTGACCTATACAACTGTACACATATCACATCAATCAATACTAGCACATAAGTCGGAGTCACCTATAGTGACTTGTACAACTTATTCTCATCACATATCTCATCATTCATGGCTAGCATATAAGTCGGAGTCACCTATAGTGACCTGTACGGCTTATCCATATCTCATCACATATCTCACATATCTCATCATTCATAGCTAGAATATAAGTCGGAGTCACCTACAGTGACCTGTACGACTTATCCATATTTCATCACATGTCTCATCATTCATGGCTAGCATACAAGTCAGAGTCACCTATAGTGACCTGTACGACTTACATCACATATCTCATCATTCATGGCTAACATATAAGTTGGAGTCACCTATAGTGACCTGTACGACTTATCCATATCTCATCACATATCTCATCATTCATGGCTAGCATATAAGTATGAGTCACCTATAGTGACCTGTACGACTTATCTATATCTCATCACATGTCTCATCATATATCTTATCATTCATGGCTAGCATACAAATCGGAGTCACCTATAGTGACCTATACAACTTATCCATATCTCATCACATATCTCATCATTTAGCTCATTTACAAATTCCTACACACGAGTCGAAACCACCTAAAGTGGTCTGCACGAAAGGCTGGGTGTAAATAAATACGCTCAAGTGCTACGATCACGTGAAGGCTGTGCGAAATATCGCAAGTCACATACGACTAGGAACCACCTAAAGTGGTTTGTATGACAGGTTGGGACCTACCTTGGATCCAAGGTGAGCGTGTGGCACGGGAGGTGAATGATCACGTGAAGGCTAGGCCTTGGCCATGGGCGGGAGCACTAACACCGGGGTGCAGGTTTATAAGCTTTAACATATCTCAACACAATCATACTCACTACTATCACTATCATCAACATGTACTCACCTGAAGCTTACTAGGACGTTCGCCGCATCATTTGGCACTTCAAAGCATTCACAATAATTAGGTTTAGGTACTATACATATGAATGAGCCATGATGTAAATATGAAATTCAACCATATTATAATATTTCCAGATATATAAACATATATACAATTGGCATGAAATGCATAACTGTAACACCTCACTCATGAACCATTTACTTTCGAGAGTAATCATCAGTGATAAGTCCAAATAGACACTAAATAAATTAACTATCACTACTTACCTTCCTTACTTCAATTTCTTGATTCTTTACATCTTAATTTATGAACAACATTTAACTACCAAAACCTAAGGTTAAATCTCACATTTTTCACTAATCTCCCTCACATTACTCAATTCCTCAAACAAGGCTATTGTTCAATTATTTAGTCTCGTTTATTGTATCTTCTTTTCGTCTGCGGATTTCCTTCCTTGATTGAGGCTGAGGTTGCTATTTGCTTCTTCATTTTCCTAGTATTTGCAGGAGAGAGAGCAGTGTATGAATGAATCTAGCTACTTAGCCTCTCTGATCAAGGCGTGAAACGGATTGCACTCTTATAATTGCTTGATTTCTCAAATTTTAGATGGTGGCCACGTGGACTCCCTCCATGCAAAATTTTGGGCCCACACAATTAACTTGCAAGCATAGAGAGATTGAAATAATTGAATAATGCTAAAGAGACTAAATTTTTCAATCAAAATTTGTAAACCAAATAATGTGGATGTGATGATTAGATTTAAATGTTGATTACCATGCTTAGTTTCTATTAATGACAAATCATATGGCTTGCAAATTTGGTTTAAAAATTTGGTCTTCATAGCATTATCTGAAATAATTTGATATGAACCGCCACAAGGTGGCATAGTGGTTGGAGACGAATTATAGACCTATACTCCACACGGCACTCTTGAGTTCGATTCCTAGCGTTGGTGAATCACATGATGATGGGCAGGGGAGGCTGAAATACCTCTGTGAATCTTCCCCGGCCCTGATAAGGTGGACTGCCGTAGCGAAGCCATTATTTGGTCCCCTTTTTTAAAAATGAAAAAAAAAAAAATTGATATGGAAGTATTTCATGTCTATAACTTCTCGTTTATTATTCAGTCATTGAATTCAACTATTGTTCAATTATTCCTCAAACAAGGTTAAATCATATTTTTGCATCTTCTTTTCGTCTGCGGATTTCCTTCCTTGATTGAGGCTGAGGTCACTATTTGCTTCTTCATTTTCCTA